>NW_027466575.1:162500-217500 GCF_050575085.1 Anarhichas minor | reverse complement strand
TCATCTTCAGTCTGTGCAACAAACTGCTCCTCTTCATCAGTCTATCACCTCCTCATGAGGAGCTGCAACCAAAAAGTGCAAAAAAAACAAACTAAAGGTGTCCAGAGAGGAGGAGGAAGAACGCTGAGGTCACAGTTTGCAGAGCGAGCCGCTCCTCTTCATCACTTTAAGACACATGATCAGAACTCGGCCAATCAGATGAGAGCGTAGACGAGGTGGCGATGAAGACGACGACGCTGGATGCTGCAGATGTGATGTCATCAAACAGCATGGAGCGGAGCGTGTGTTCATGTTCGTGTGTGTGTGTGTGTGTGTGTGTTCCAGCGGTGATGTCATCTCATGGTTCACCTCCCAACAGGAGGCAGTGGAGGAGCTCCTCTCATCACTGACACAAACAAACAGATTCAAGTATTACATGTACTATAAAGAAACACTGCAGTACTGTGTATAAGTACACACAGTACTGTGTGTACTTATACACAGTACTGCAGCACTGTAAGCGTGTACCTCTGTTGGCTCTGCTGGGGTAGATCTTGGCGAAGTGTCGGTACTCGTCTGGAGGAGGGAAGTCGTCCAGAGGATGGAACGAATACTTGGACTCAAAGCCATCTGCAGGAGGAGAGCGCACGAGTCAGAGCGCACAAGTCAGAGCGCACGAGTCAGACCTCGGATCTAAAGCCTTCAACGCGTCAGGGGACAGGGGTCAGAGGACAGGGGACAGGGGACAGAGGTCAGTGGACAGAAGGAGCTGAATGCCAATGAACTGCTTTATTGATCTCTGTTAAGATGAAGCTGCACTTCCTGACAATGTTTTCACAATAAAAGCACGAGGGACTAAACTCACGTACTCACCGACAAACGAGCGAGGGATGGAGGAAGAGGAGGAGTGTCCGTTGCGGAGAGGAGGGGGAGGTGGGGGAGGACCAGCGGGGGTGCGGGTGGGCGGAGGAGGAGGTTTTCCTCTAGTGGGGGGGTCAGGGGAGAGGCAGGGGCTACCATGAGTCCTGTAAGGAGGCGGGGGCGGAGCTTCTCTGCCACCTGGTCTCAACGATGACGGCTGGACCGGAACAGGAGGAGCTGAGGAGAGAGATCGATGCCGGTGGTCGATGAATGTGATTGTCGGCATTAAAATCAGAAACTTTCATGTTAAACTGTTGATGAAATTAAAAACAGTAAAAACTAAAAGAAATAAAACATTAAATCAATTTTAAAACTATGTTAAGTTATTGTAATATAAAAAAATAAAATACATTATTACAAGTAATTCAAACAAAATAAAAATTAGAGGACAAAAAAGAAAGAAATAATAAAAATACAAACTAAAATATATTGGAAATATCTTAATGAGAATGAAGAAAAATAAAACAGCAAAAAAAGAAAGAATATAAAGTCACTGGTGGATCCTGCATTTCCCAGAATGCAGCTGGATAGTCTGCCTTTCCTCCAGTTGGTGCTTTCAAGAACCCATATTACTATTTAGTGTGTAATAAGTGTGATGTGTGTTCAGCCCTCACCTGCTCCTCTACCTGGCGTCTCTCTGATGGGGGGCGGCGGCCTGTTGGCCCCCTGTTGGGAGGGGGTGGGGGAGGCCGGGGGTGGGGGAGGGGCGGGGCCTCTGGTAGGGGTGTGGCCTCCGGGGGAGGGGGCGGCCCTCTTGTTGCCGAGGGAGTTGTGACGCTGCGGCAGGTCGGGCGCCGCCTCCACGCCACCTGTCGGACCGTTAGCGATGCGATAAGGTGGAGGGGGCGGGGCCAGGGAGGAGGAGGAGGGGGTGGAGGAGGCGGGGTTTCCTCCTGAGGTGGGAGGGCGTCTGCTGTTGCCAGGAGACGGGGGAGGTTTGGAGGGGAGGGGCGGGGTGTTGTTTGGGGTCCGAGGGAGGGGCTTCTCTCTGTTGTAAAAAGAGGAGGAGGAGGAGGAAGGAGGAGAGGGGGCGTTACCGCGGCGACAGAGAGGAGGTGGAGGGGGGGCGGAGGAGGAGTGCTTCATGCTGGTGGAGGGGGAGGAAGCTGCAGAGGAGGAGGGGGAGGAGCTCAAGTTGGGCAGGGAGGGGCGCTGGGAGCGACTCGTGGGCGACAGCGTCTGAGGGGAGGGGCTCTCTGTGTCGTCATGGCGATGGCTGGGGGGGCGGGGCGCTGCAACTCGAGTGGAAGGAGAACGTCCAGAAAAACCGTCTGTCAGGGAACATGGAGGTCATGAGGCCACACGTAGCCACATGTAGCGTCATGTAGCCACATGTAACCACATGTAGCGACATGATGATATGAACCAATATTTAACATGTAACAAAATTAACCGACATTTAATGACATGTTATCACATGTAACAAGAAAAATCTATAAAACGAAATAGTACAAAAGTGAAGAATTGCAGAAATAATAGAATACATTAAAAACAATCTCTTCACCTCCTACTGGTCTCAGTTTGGGGACCCCCCCTGTGAATAGCCCTCCTATAGGTGGAACAGAATCAGACGGGCTTCCTGCTGGACTGCCATTGGCTCCCGCCGCTGCTGCTCCGCCTCCTTTGGGCTCTGAGAACCACAACCATTGGACAGGTGAACGAGGGGCCTCCAGAGGGCAACGATGTCACTACAATGACATCACTGACTATGAGTTAAGTGTGTGGAGGGGATGCAGGTGAGATCAGGTGATGACGTCAAACACTGAGGAGAGAGGAAGTAAGGTGAGAGGAAGTGAGGTGAGAGGAAGTGAAGTGAGGTGAAGTGTTTACGCTCCTCGCAGCTCCGATGACATCACCGACAGCACAACATGAGTGACAAACACACAGTCATTATATAACATGATCTATGACATCACAGGACAGAGAATCTTTATCAAACTACAACATCTTAAAAAACATTTTCTGACGCGTTCAGACAGAAAGTGAAGCGGCAGTTTGATCGTTTTCGGTTGATGTTCAGTAGAAATATGTGATTCACGTTTTTTATAAAAAGTAACCCTCACAGGTGTTTGCACTTCATCAGACCTCCCTCACCTGTCCATTGGTTCGGTTTCACCTGTTGGAGCAGGACACTTCAAAATAATACAAAACAAATAAAAAATGTTAGTAATTAAATAAAAATGCTAATTAATAGAAATAATGTAAAAACTACTTTAAGATCAAATAATAAATATAAAATGACAAACATACACTACAAATAATAGAATTACAAAAATATAAATCTAACAATAAAATGTATTTAGAATAAAAGAAATTTGCTTATAGCTAGCTTACAGCTAGGTGTAGCAGCTGCTGCGAGTGCTGATTAGCTAAGCGAGCTAGCTAGCATGCTAACCCTCTGTGCTGCATGCTGGTCTCTGTAGTCCTGCGGTGGAGGTTCCTCTGACTGACTCCTCCTTTCACAGGGAATCATGTGCTGGAACTACTTCCTGTCAAAGCTGTGTATCCATCCACCCTGAGCTGTGCTGCGGTCACGTCTGAGACTTTATTATAATAATGATGAATACAATTTAAATATTGAGACTTTATTATAATAATAATGAATACAATTTAAATATTGAGACTATTATAATAATGGTAAATGTAAAATAAATATTGAGACATTATAATAATGATGAATGTAATTTAAATAATGAGACATTATGATAATGATGAATGTAATTTAAATGATACTTTATGATAATGATACATGTAATTTAAATAAAACTTTATTATAATAATGATGAATGTAATTTAAATAATGCGACTTTATTATAATTATGACGCATATAATTTAAATATTGAGACTTTTTTCACTGCAACATGTAAAACTGAGGTTTTATCTTTCTCTTTGTGTGCAGATGAAACCAATAACAAACAGTGTTGATCAGCTGATTAACTGTGTTGTTTACATTAAACTGACTAAACAATAACAGGTATCAACAGGTGGTCTGCAGGACGCTGCAGGATCCTGTTCTAACCAGCCGCTGGGATTTAATTTATTAAATCTTATTCAATATTCAAACAACAATTAGCTCTGATTCATTAAATATATCAGAGAGAGAAAGAAGAGTTAAATATACAAACAGGAACATCTGAGACGTGGAGCGACAGAAGAAAACTAACAAGTAAGAAGATATCTGTGTCACAAAGAAGAAGAAGTCACATGATCAATATGACATGATGTGTGTTGTGAGGTCACTGACTGATCTGTGATCAGCTCCTGTCTAAAGTTATGTTCAGACTAACTACCACTGGAACGAATACTTTACTAATTACATTTATTCTGGACGGATATCAGAGATTAATAAATCCTCTGAACAAGTGTGTCATGTTTCACTGAGTCATCTCTGTCCAGACCATAATATAGGTCCTGTCACCGTGGTAACAACGTCCTGAACGCTGAGTTAAATGACCGGAGAGTGATTTATTTAGGATGTGATCTACCGAGTGTTATTCAGAATGTGATCTACCGAGTGTTATTCAGGATGTGATCTACCGAGTGATTTATTTAGGATGTGATCTACCGAGTGTTATTTAGGATGTGATCTACCGAGTGTTATTTAGGATGTGATCTACCGAGTGTTATTCAGGATGTGATCTACCGAGTGTTATTCAGGATGTGATCTACCAAGTGTTATTCAGGATGTGATCTACCGAGTGTTATTCAGGATGTGATCTACCGAGTGTTATTCAGGATGTGATCGACCGAGTGTTATTCAGGATGTGATCTACCGAGTGTTATTCAGGATGTGATCTACCGAGTGTTATTCAGGATGTGATCTACCGAGTGTTATTCAGGATGTGATCTACCGAGTGTTATTCAGGATGTCATCTACCGAGTGTTATTTAGGATGTCATCTACCGAGTGTTATTTAGGATGTGATCGACCGAGTGTTATTCAGGATGTGATCTACCGAGTGTTATTCAGGATGTGATCTACCGAGTGTTATTCAGGATGTGATCGACCGAGTGTTATTTAGGATGTGATCGACCGAGTGTTATTCAGGATGTGATCTACCGAGTGTTATTCAGGATGTGATCGACCGAGTGTTATTCAGGATGTGATCTACCGAGTGATTTATTTAGGATGTGATCTACCGAGTGTTATTTAGGATGTGATCTACCGAGTGTTATTTAGGATGTGATCTACCGAGTGTTATTTAGGATGTGATCTACCGAGTGTTATTCAGGATGTGATCTACCGAGTGTTATTCAGGATGTGATCGACCGAGTGTTATTCAGGATGTGATCGACCGAGTGTTATTCAGGATGTGATCGACCGAGTGTTATTCAGGATGTGATCTACCGAGTGTTATTCAGGATGTGATCTACCGAGTGTTATTCAGGATGTGATCTACCGAGTGATTTATTTAGGATGTGATCTACCGAGTGTTATTTAGGATGTGATCTACCGAGTGTTATTTAGGATGTGATCTACCGAGTGTTATTTAGGATGTGATCTACCGAGTGTTATTCAGGATGTGATCTACCGAGTGTTATTCAGGATGTGATCTACCGAGTGTTATTCAGGATGTGATCTACCGAGTGTTATTCAGGATGTGATCTACCGAGTGTTATTCAGGATGTGATCTACCGAGTGTTATTCAGGATGTGATCTACCGAGTGTTATTCAGGATGTGATCTACCGAGTGTTATTCAGGATGTGATCTACCGAGTGTTATTCAGGATGTGATCTACCGAGTGTTATTCAGGATGTCATCTACCGAGTGTTATTCAGGATGTGATCTACCGAGTGTTATTCAGGATGTCATCTACCGAGTGTTATTTAGGATGTGATCTACCGAGTGTTATTCAGGATGTGATCTACCGAGTGTTATTCAGGATGTCATCTACCGAGTGTTATTTAGGATGTCATCTACCGAGTGTTATTTAGGATGTGATCGACCGAGTGTTATTCAGGATGTGATCGACCGAGTGTTATTCAGGATGTGATCGACCGAGTGTTATTCAGGATGTGATCGACCGAGTGTTATTCAGGATGTGATCGACCGAGTGTTATTCAGGATGTGATCGACCGAGTGATTTATTTAGGATGTGATCTACCGAGTGTTATTTAGGATGTGATCTACCGAGTGTTATTCAGGATGTGATCTACCGAGTGATTTATTTAGGATGTGATCTACCGAGTGTTATTTAGGATGTCATCTACCGAGTGTTATTTAGGATGTGATCGACCGAGTGTTATTCAGGATGTGATCTACCGAGTGTTATTCAGGATGTGATCTACCGAGTGTTATTCAGGATGTGATCTACCGAGTGTTATTCAGGATGTGATCTACCGAGTGTTATTCAGGATGTGATCTACCGAGTGATTTATTTAGGATGTGATCTACCGAGTGTTATTTTGGATGTCATCTACCGAGTGTTATTTAGGATGTGATCGACCGAGTGTTATTCAGGATGTGATCTACCGAGTGTTATTCAGGATGTGATCGACCGAGTGTTATTCAGGATGTGATCGACCGAGTGTTATTCAGGATGTGATCGACCGAGTGTTATTCAGGATGTGATCGACCGAGTGTTATTCAGGATGTGATCGACCGAGTGTTATTCAGGATGTGATCTACCGAGTGTTATTCAGGATGTGATCTACCGAGTGTTATTCAGGATGTGATCTACCGAGTGTTATTCAGGATGTGATCTACCGAGTGTTATTTAGGATGTGATCTACCGAGTGTTATTTAGGATGTGATCTACCGAGTGTTATTCAGGATGTGATCTACTAAGCGTATGGACAGGAAACATGGCGGCTGGCTGACACCCTGCTGCCTCCTGCAGTCGTCCTCTAAGGTCACAGAAGGCTTGTTGTCTTACTCTCTAGTGCCGTCCTCTGCTGCTCCTCAGACGGCGCCCCCTGCTGCTGAGGCTGGTTCTGTAGGTATTGGTATAAGCGAATGTATGGGTGATCTGTGGGGGGTGTTTGGCTCTTTGGTGTTTGGCTCTTACTGTCGAGCAGCGGAGCGCTGCGGTCGTTCACCACCGCCACCTTCTTCAGCCCGGTGCCTTTACAGATGTCGGTCAGCAGAGCGCCGTGACCTTTAGCCTCCTCTCTGCTCAGCTTGGGGGGGGTGGTGTTGGCCTGGGAGGGGGGGGGGATTACACCATGAGTAAAATAAATTATAACTGGTGAGTTCTGACAGGAGAGATGGCCGAGCTTTAACTGGGAGTGTCTCTCTGGAGCTGAGCGACTCCAGTCCACTAGGTGGCAGTAGTGTGCCTCTAAGCTTGTTTACCAACCGCCAATAAAAACTAAAGTAGAAGCAGAGGGTGGCGCAGCAACACAACCAGCTGACTCATCGTGTTTTTATTTTACACGTCAATGATTCTGATTTTCCTCTTCATAAAACGTCACGTTGTCACGTCACAAACCTCTGCTGTCATGTGACCTCCATGTTGATCACGTCGCCATATTGATTATTACTAATGCATGTAGGCGAATTTAGCGTTGATGATGTAGCTAATGTTTAATTATGATAAATAATTAAAATCAAAATAAAATCTCCTGCGATTTGTAATAAACTCTATTTGCCGTCGCCGTTTTTTGGGACAATTTCAGTTATTTTGCTAATTTAATGATCTGCCTCTTTAAGCATGAGGCAGATCATTCATCACAGTGATGAAGAGGACTCTGTGTGTGTGTGTGTGTGGGGAGTTACCTGGCTGAAGGTGGGGGGAGGTGGGGGTCCCCCTGGTGGGGGGGGGGGAGGAGGGGGAGGGGTAGGCATCCTGCTGCTCCAACACACACACACACCTGATCACACCTGAAACACAAAATCACAGCTCGTTAATTATGCCGTCGTCATTCTGTCTGCGCAGCACACCAATCAGAACGAAGAGGGTCACCGCTCCTCCTCTTCATCACTCAGTCAGACGACATCATGATCATCACTGATGTCCAAACATGGTAAAGAACCGTCATGTTTTAAAGTTTCCTGTCCAGAGACACTTTGACTACATGGAAACTAATGACAGCTTTAAAAAAAACTTTTAAAAGGAGCATTGTGGGAAATGTAGTTCCAAAACAAGCATGATTGTTTTGTTTTCATGTTGTCCACAGTGTCAGACTCTAAAAAACCTGGCTGTAGATGAGAACCTGTTTTCATTCAGCCAATCAAATCGTTTCATTCTGGATTTTTGCATAAAAAAACTAAAAATTCCACAATTCCAGTTTGTGATGCGCCAAAATAATCTGACAGAAATCATAAAAATCAGGAGGGGGACAGGAAAGACCTGGACTACAAGTGAAACCTTTATTCTGTTTGTCAAAAACACAAAGAAATGAAGACTTCTCTGCCTTTGTTTCCTCCATCCAGACCAGGTCTACATCAGAAACCTCAAACATTAGTTTAACTAGTAGACTAGAAACTAGTTATGTGTTTGTCAGAAGAGAAAAGGGGGGGGGGGGGGGGGATGTCACAGATGTTTCTCCATCCAGACCACATGTTAGACCAGGTCTAGACCACACCAGACCAGGTCTCGGTTAAAACCCACTACATTTAAGACCTGGGTCTATTAAAAACTAATTGAGATCCAGATCCAGATGTCTGACTCTGTTTGTTAGATCAGAAGAGGAGAGACTTTAGCATCATTAGTTAGCATCGTTAGCTCCCAGCTAGCATCATCAGCACCCCGGCCTGACTCTGAGGAATCTCTGCAGGATGCTAAGCTAACACGGTAGCTTCTCAGCTCTCCTCCAGATGTTTACGTTAATGCTCAACATATGTCCAGACACTAAACCGGCCTGTGAGCTTCACGCTAACGGTTAAAACCCGCTACTATGTGACGGTATGCGGAGTTAGCTACGCTAGCTAGCTGTGTGTTAGCATTAGCAGCAGGTCTGAGCATCATCCGGGTCACATCCACACCTGCTCTAAAGACCTACCTGTGAACGTTACCGGCCTCGTGCTGGTTACCTCATACCTCCAGCTGTCCGCTCGGTGTCTTCATGTCTCTGTCGGTGTCTCACTTTCGGCAAGTTTTGTCCTCGGAGGACAGCTAGCTCTGCCGTTAGCCGTTAGCCTCTCTGCTGCAGAGCTCTACTGAGATTCTCTAGTCAACACACAGGAGCACGTGACCTGAGCGCGAGGAGATGCACTGCAGCAGTAGCACGCGCTGCATGCTTATTAAAGCTATAACTTTATATATATAGAGAAGCAAATAAATAAATGAAGTAGGAATAAAATGTATGACAGTAAGTTCTCATAAAATCATTATAGATATTGTTTACATTCATTGTTTTGATGTCTTTTCATCAACACGTATTGTTATATTTCAATCATAAATACAAATACTTATTTTTAAAAATCTTTGTAGCTTGACGTTGGTGAATGTGGAATTTGGAAAGCTGTAAAATGTGATTAATAAAGAATAATGCATTAAAGTCCAGCTACTTTATTTATATTCACTACGTCACTGTGAATGACGACATTGTCAATAAAGGTTTTTTGACAAGGAATTCCTTATTGGCTCAACGTGCTACGACGTCACTGCTAAGAAGCCAATCACATCACTCGTAGAGCCGCGGAGATTTCAAAACAGAAATGGCTGAAGTTCGATCGTAAGTCTCCAACATTTAACGCTGTATTATCAAATTAAAGGTTACACTGGACTATAGAGAACATGTTTAAAATGTTATTTAACGTTCACGAGTTGTTTTTATGTCCCAAAAGATGTAACGTTAGAGTTTGTAACTGAAACGGCTAAATACACGATTAACGGTAGCGTCAATTAGCTGGCTGAAGCTAACGGCTAACGTCAAATAACGTTAACGCCATACAAAGTACAGTATGTACCTCTGAGCTGTAGGACAGTATGAGGTAGAAGTACCATGAAGGGTCTCCTGGTCTCGGTAGTACTGTAAAGGTTCTGGTTCTCTGTGTTCAGGGTTCTGCAGCGATGTGATACGGTTCTCTTGGAGTCCTGCAGAGACTCAGACCAGCCGGTCTCTGAAGCAGCCCGGATGGTTCTCTACCTCACGGTCCGTCTGTTCTACATTCATACAGTGGTTTACTTTTCATTGACTTTATATATAATCAATAGTAATACATCCTCATTGATCAGCTGATCATTGTTTGTGTTTGTAGGACAGCAGACGGGTCCAGAAGGTTCTGGGTCGTCAGCTGTTTGTTCTGGACTCCATGATGTCGCTGCTGGAGGGTCTGGAGTCTGCCCAGCAACTGATGACACAACCCTGTCCCCCTCAACCAGGTACACAGAACACAGTACACACAATACACATACTACTACGTCTAATCCATCAGTCGACTGACAATTGTCATAAAAATAATCAAACTATTTTATAACTGTTTACTGTGTGTGTGTGTGTGTGTGTGTGTGTGTGTGTGTGTGTGTGTGTGTGTGTGTGTGTGTGTGTGTTGTAGGGGGCGTGGCCCACAGCAGCTGGAAGTGTCTGAAGAAGGACAGCAGGTTGAGGACGGAGGAGACAGAGACTCTGCTCAGATCTCTGGAGGACAAAATCACACAGATACACAACAGAAGACACACACTCACACAGCTGATCCAACGTGTGCACAGCAAGGTACACACACACACACACACACACACACAGAGACACACGTACAGACAGACTCTCTTTTTGTGAGAAAAGATAATGTGCGTTTATGTATTTTGTATTTGTCCCTCCTTGTCTCCTCTCCTTTCGTCATTTCTTTGTTTCCTCTCCTTGTCTCTTCTCCTGTTTTTCATCTCCTTGTCTCATCTTCTCCTTGTTTCCTCTCCTTGTCTCATCTTCTCCTCTCCTCGTCTCCTTCAGAAGCAGCAGTATGAACAGCTGGATGAGTCTCTGCAGATGGCCCACAATGCACTGCAGTCATGCGACCATCAGCTGACCCAGCTGAGGGCGGAGTCAGAGGCGGTGCTCGGTCAGCTGATCAGCTGGCAGCGGATCAGAGACGAGTGAGTGTCATCGGGTCACATAGCATCGTTCGGTCGTTGTGATTGGTCACTGACTTCCTGTTTACCTGTCAGGCTGCAGGTGTACGTCTCTGACGTACAGGAAGTCATGCAGATCAACTTGCTGTCCTTCAACCAATCAGAGCTGTGTCTGGAGCTCAGGCCACGCCCCTCTCCAGACCAGTCGTCCAATGAGCCGGAGCCACTGAAGCTGTCAGTCACCTGGAGCCACGACGACCGCTTCACACTGCAGGTAACTTCCTCATCCTCCTCTCTGCTGATTGGTTAGCCCTTCTTAAAGTGACAGTGTCTCTCTACAGGTGATGGAGGGCCCTTCTTAAAGTGACAGTGTCTCTCTACAGGTGACGGAGGGCCCTTCTTAAAGTGACAGTGTCTCTCTACAGGTGACGGAGGGCCCTTCTTAAAGCGACAGTGTCTCTCTACAGGTGACGGAGGGCCCTTCTTAAAGCGACAGTGTCTCTTTACAGGTGACGGAGGGCCCTTCTTAAAGTGACAGTGTCTCTTTACAGGTGATGGAGGGCCCTTCTTAAAGCGACAGTGTCTCTTTACAGGTGATTGAGGGCCCTTCTTAAAGTGACAGTGTCTCTCTACAGGTGACGGAGGGCCCTTCTTAAAGTGACAGTGTCTCTCTACAGGTGACGGAGGGCCCTTCTTAAAGTGACAGTGTCTCTCTACAGGTGACGGAGGGCCCTTCTTAAAGCGACAGTGTCTCTTTACAGGTGATGGAGGGCCCTTCTTAAAGTGACAGTGTCTCTTTACAGGTTATGGAGGGCCCTTCTTAAAGTGACAGTGTCTCTCTACAGGTGACGGAGGGCCCTTCTTAAAGCGACAGTGTCTCTTTACAGGTGATGGAGGGCCCTTCTTAAAGTGACAGTGTCTCTCTACAGGTGACGGAGGGCCCTTCTTAAAGCGACAGTGTCTCTTTACAGGTGATGGAGGGCCCTTCTTAAAGTGACAGTGTCTCTTTACAGGTGATGGAGGGCCCTTCTTAAAGCGACAGTGTCTCTTTACAGGTGACGGAGGGCCCTTCTTAAAGTGACAGTGTCTCTCTACAGGTGATGGAGGGCCCTGCTGGTCTGGTGGAGGACGGTCTGTCAGGTCGGCGGTCTGAGCTAAGTGCCACCCTGCTGGAGGTGATGCAGCGTTACCTGGGTCAGTTCCAGCTGCTGTCTGAGATCCAGAGACTGAGATCCAGGTGAACCACTTCCTGTTTGTTTTAAAGATGTTTATGAGCTTCTGACGGTCCATCAGACTCACCTCTGACCTCTCTGTGTCTCTCCAGCTTTGCTATCGACTGGCGTCCTGCTCAGCGTGTGCTGGTCTACCTGAAGTCTGCTCTGCTGGTGGTTCACCTGGAGGTGGAGGACGGATACCCGACCGCAGGACGAGCACGACTGCTATCTGTACACAGAGACGGACGACCTGTGGACACATCTGGACTGAAGGTAAAGAGCTCACAGTGGACCTTCTTCACGTACACGGGCATGATGTCGACAGGAAGTAGATTGGTCATCATTGATAAACGTCTGCGTTTATGATGAACTAACCTGTGTGTCCGTCTCTCTGCCTGTCTGTCTCTCAGCCTCTCAGATCTGATCTCCGTCTCACTGACTGGTTGGTGTTCCTCAGCAGCAGCTCTCTGATCTGACAGACTCTTCATCACGTCTTTCCTGCTCTTCTTCTGAACTTCCTGTATTTCTACAAAATAAAGGTTTTACTCCAACAGAGAACTGTGAATTATGTTGTATTGATCCAATCTTTGATTGTTGTGTTGGAGAAATATTTATTTATTTTTAATGAAACGTTACAAAGGGAAAGCTCTGTAAAGAGGCTTTTATTTTGAAAAGCTGCCCCTGCAGTGACAGCCTATGGCCATGTAGGAAATATGTTTAGAAGTGTGCTTTAAGGAATTATAATAGAAGTGTTTAATGATTCATAATTAAGAAATCATAAGTTGTCATAATTATAGGAGTGTTTTAGAATTTATAGTTAGAAATGTTTCTTAGTAGAATTAGTAGCACCTCTTACAGGTGGAAGATAATATGATAGCAAGTACTTGGAGTTTACCATCTATGCTTGTAAAACGTGTGAAGTTTTTGCCAAATGTTGCAAATCCTTCTCTTTAATATAGTATGTTTAAGAGTAGCGTAGGGACAGACAGACTTCTAGACAGGCAATTTCAGGTTGTACCCGTGCGAGGGTCTTCAGCAGTCTGACGCCAGGAGGAGACTGCTGGAGTTAGCCAATAGGAACTAAGATAGACAAAAGGGGAGGGGTTTTCAAACTGTGAACGGGAGTGGGGGGAAGAGAATAGGCTCGTTCGACTTAAGCCAGGCGTGCGCAGAATCGATCACCGGCGATCGGCGCACACAGCATGCTGGGTAGATTTGCGTCCGAGTTGCTCTGACGTCATGAAAACGTACGTAACGATGATCTCACGTGAGCGAGGCGGCCGCAGATTTTAGAGCCAGGCGCTGCAGTTGCTCTCCACAGACTGCATGACCCCAGGGCATGATGGGAAACTTCTTGCTGTCTTCGGATCAAAGAGCTGATTGGCTCTTAGATTTTCTTTAGTGGAAAAGGTGGGTGACCGTGGCTCACTGGGTTAAGAGGGTTGGCTGGTGACCACAACATCGGCTGTTCAAGCCTTGGCCTTTGACGTGTCATGTGTCGCCTGTCAAAGACAGCCCACTGCTCCCCATATATAGGGACGGGTCAAATGCAGAGACAAATGTATCCTTAATTAACAGGATAAATATAGTATAAAAAAATTGTAATCCTAATTTTCTGTCTAATTGTAATACTTAACGCTAGATTGTTGGCTATTAGTCTCATTTTGTGCAATAACAATAATAATATATAAGGTTATTTATTTAGCATCTGTGAATAAAGATATGTATTGAGAAAGCCTAAATCCTACTTGATGTCAACATGTTCTCAGTCAGAGCACTGAATGTGTCCATCGATTAATGATTGTGAAGCATCACAACACGTATTAAAAGAAAAGCACAATTGTCACTGATGGAAACTTGCAGCGTTGCTTCTCCTCCGTGTGGAGCCTGTTTATGTAGCTGTGATGTTTGGACAGTTGGTTCAGTTTTTAAATTTCTTAAATTTACAGTTGTATGATTTAGAAATGACTCTATCTTCACATATATTTATTTATATAAATGTTTAAATAAATATGACATCCAATAACTAAAATATGCCCGATCTTATATCCTCAATTATAATACTAACATAGTTAAATATATGAAAAGACATCCAAACTTAAAGACCAGCAATTTTAGGGTTAAGTGTCTTGCTCAAGGACACATCGACATGCTCCTAGAGGAGCCGGGGATCGAACTGCCGATCCTCAGATTGAAGGACGGCCCTGCGCTCCACTTAGCCAAGATCAGTTCTAGACTATGGCTGTGTGGAATATAGGTCGGCGTCTAAAACCTTGTTGGGAAAACTGGATGTAATACAAGCGTCAAGAATATGTAGCGGGGTCTTTAAAACAACATCTGTGCCGGCATTGCAGGTAGAAATGGGGGAAATGCCGTTGGAGTTGAGAAGAATAGAGATCATGATGACATATTGGGTCAGTTTACATGTTTAAGGACATAACAACCATCCAACAATAAGTGCAATTGAGCCATGCTGGGAACATGACAACAGGCCAACAAAGAGCTCTGGTTGGGTTGTTCAGAAGAAGGCTGTGAATTAGGTTATAGGAATTATTCTCCAGCTGTGGTCCAGCTGTTCCTCTTTGGTTACTGCCACAGCCTGGAATAGATCTTGGCCTCCTTGAACTGATGAGAGATGAACGTTGGGGAAACTGTAAGATCTTCAAGTCATACATCAGTTACCACAATTAAATACAGATTTATGGATCTAAAGACCCTAAAACTGGTAGAACAGCAGCAGCAGCAGTAATCCCAGAATTCCATTATGAGTGTGGGAAGAGACTCAGTGATGATGTATCTGTGTTTACATGTGAGATGATGGCCATAGTTATTGCGTTACAGTGGGTAGAGGAGGTCAGGCCAGAGAGAGGTGATTGCATCAGACTCATGTGCAGTGCTAACGAGTTTGACATGTTGCCACTCCAGAAGCAGAGAGGATTTACTGTTTGAAATACTACAATCATTTTTAAGAATCCATCAAATGCGGATAGCGGTTCATTTAGTGTGGGTCCATGTTGGAGTCGATGGCAATGAGAAGGCGGATAAAGCAGCAAAAAGGGCTTTGAAGAGTGGGAAAAATAACGTTAATGTAAATATAAGTAAGTCAGAAGCTAAAGTGGTGATTAAGGGACAAATCAAAAAGATATGTCAGAACGAATGTAATAAAGGGAGTAAAGGAAGATATCTGTTTAACAATAAACCATTGGTTGGGAGCAGGATCTAGTGGACGAACTAGAAAAGAGGACATGATTATGACAAGACTAAGGAATGGCCATACTGGTCTGAACAGTTCCCTCTGTTATTAGAAAGCATAATAATGGAAAGTGTACATTTTGTGGAGAAGAAGAAACCGTGGACCATGTTTCATTGTCCTGTCAGAGGTACGAGTCAGAGAGAGAAGTTTTGAAAAAAGGTCTAAGAGAGATTGGAGAGAAAAATATCATTAATGTACTAAAGAAAAGCTTTAGTGACAAATGTTGGAAACGTTTTCTGGAATATTTAGAGTCAACAACACTAATGAATAGAATTTGAGAAAGAAATGTATTATTATTTATTTTTTCTATATGTGTATATTTATATTTATTTATATACATATCTTTATTTATTTACACACGTGTGTATATATGTATGTATTTATTTTCGTTTGGTTGTCGTATTAGAGTCCTTAGTCCACTCCAGATCAGTGGGAGGCGGTAATGCACCCGAAAGCTGTTTGCCAACCGCCAAAAAAAGCAAAAGAAAGAAGAAGAAGAAGCAGGCGGCTGAAAACGGTCCGACTTGAACACAGTTCTTTGTCAACGCCCCTTTCTACGTGGTCCGTGTACGTTTTAGTCATCTGTTTTACCGTTAATTCGGAAAAACCAAAATACGGAAATACCATGGTATTCTCGTTTTTCGTTTCAAACCAAGAACGGAAAAACCAAAGTCAAATAACGAACCGTATTTCGTTTTTGCAAATCCCTTTTTTGTTTTTTCCTTTAAAACGAGACGCAGAGCACAACAGGTAACCCGGAAAGAAGAATATTTCAAAATAAAAGTGAAGGCGATATAATGACCTTATGCAAGAAATTAATACATTAATGAATTAATTAATCTGGGCCGATGGGAGTGCGTTAGCATCAGTAGTTGACTACATGCTGTTTAATATTCATTTATCTATGTACACAGCAATAATTAAGTTTTCGATTAATCGGTGCATTGATGCAATACAGTTCGTGATATAATTTAATCAAAGTCATTTTCGTGTTCACAGAGCACTGATATTTATTTTTCCACCGTATTGTGCTGTTGATTTAGTGAACGTGAAGTAGATGCAAAGTCAAAGTGTTTACCATTTTTACCAGTAGATGACAGTATAAGTGTATTTAAACCATAGATTTAGTCATATTTACCTGTGCCTTTAGGTTATTGATACAGATGTATTTAATGCTGATTATTTCATCTGATATTTGATGTTTATGGTTAATTTGCATTAGTTGTATACATCATGTATTTACATGTTATATTTGTGTCATTTAAGAACTCAACATAGCAGCAAGACACACCAAATAACAGAGTAACCAAAAATATTAAGTATTAAAAAATGGACAGTATATACAATGAAATAGAATAGTGTTAAATGAACTAACTAGGTGAATAACAGTAGTGCAAAAATCAACCCCAGCAAACAACAGTGAAGCAGTGTGTAGTTATGTGGAGGATGATCTGGCCATAGGTGATCTATTGTAAAGTGTTATAGCAGAGGGCAGGAATGTTCTCCTGAATCTGTCCTTGTGACAGCGGAGCTGGATCAGTCTGTTGGAGAAAGTGCTCCTCTGTCCCTGCAGTAGGTGGTGGAGAGGGTGGTCCGGGTTATCCAATATGGATAATAGTTTCTTCAGTGTCCTCCTCTCCACCACCTCTTCCAGATAGTCTTGTTTGCAGCCAATGATGGAACCGGCCTTCTTAACTAGTTTGTTAAGTCTGTTGGTGTCTCCGGCTCCAATGCTGCTCCCCCAGCAGACTACAGAAGTACAGTGCACTGACCACAACAGACTGGTAGAACATCTCCAACATCTGGCACACGTTGAAGGATTGAGGAAGTTTCCTCAAGAAATAGAGTCGACTCATCCCCTTCTTGTACACAGCGTTGATGTTGGTCTTCCAGTTCAGTCTGCTGTCGATGGAGACACCCAGGTACTTGTACTCCTCCACCATGTCCACATCCTCTCCCAGAACTCTCAGCGGTTGTGGAGCCGTCGTCTTCCTCCTGAAGTCGACCACCATCTCTCCGGTCTTGGCCACGTTCAGACGCAGGTGATTTCTACCGGCCCACTCCACAAAGTCCTCCACTACTGCCCTGTACTCCTCCTCCCGTCCGTCCCTTATACACCCGACCACTGCAGAGTCATCAGAGAACTTCTGCAGATGGCATGACACAGAGTTGTACTGGAAGTCAGTGGTGTACAAGGTGAGCAGGAAGGGAGACAGAACAGTTCCCTGTGAGGCTCCAGTATCACTGACCACCCCATCAGACAGCACACGGCCCAGTCGGACAAACTGTGGTCTGCCCGTGAGGTAGTCAGTGATCCAGGAGACAGTGGACGCGTTAACCCCCACCACCCGCAGCTTCTCACTCAGCAGCACTGGTTGGATGGTGTTGAATGCACTGGAGAAATCAAAGAAAGTGATTCTCACAGAGCAACCGGATCCATCCAGGTGCGACTGAGCTCGTTGCAGCAGGTAGATGATGGCGTCGTCCACTCCCACATGAGGCTGGTATGCAAATTGCAGAGGGTCCAGTGAGGATTTCACCTGCGGTCGGAGGTGGGCCAAGACCAGCCTCTCCAGCACCTTCATCACATGAGATGTGAGGGCAACTGGTCGGTAGTCATTGAGGCCAGATGGTTTCATCTTCTTTGGTACAGGAACCAGGCACGACGTCTTCCACAGCACCAGGACTTCCTCCTGCTTCAGGCTCAGGTTGAAGAGGTGTTGCAGGACAACAGACAGCTGGCTGGCGCAGGTCTTCAGGACCCTGGGGCTGATGCCATCAGGTCCAGCAGCCTTGCCTTGGTGGAGTCTCTCCAGCTGTCTCCTAACCTGGCCAGTCGTCACAGAGAGGGGGGGAGGGGGGTCATAGTGTCGGTGGTGGCAGAGCCCTTTGAAGTGGAGGGCTCTGAGTCCATGCAGCTCACCAGGGGGGACAGAGGGGGAGGTGGTGGTGTTTGGGAGGTGTGGTGTGTGGAGGACATAGATGAGGGCTCTGAGCTAAACCTATTGAAGAAAGAGTTTAGCTCGTTGGCCCTCTCCAGGGAGCCCCCTGGCTGTCTGCCTCCAACCTTGAAGCCGGTAATCTGCTTCATCCCCGTCCACACCTCCTTCACGTTGTTCTGCTGGAGTTTGGCCTCCAGCTTCCTCCTGTAGGAGTCCTTGCACTCTCTGATCTTCATCTTCAGGTCGCGCTGGACTCTCCTGAGCTCGTCCCTGTCCCCAGACCTGAAAGCTGCTTTCTTCTTGTTAAGAAGAGCTTTCAGGTTGGACCCATATGTGGGTTAAATGCTGTAGTCCAAATAAAATGACTTCAGTTTTAATGCCATTGAGTTACAGAAAGTTTGACTCTAGAATGTTTTCATTTGTGTTCCCTAATCTCAGAAGACAAGAGCAAAAACCAGATGAATTGGTTCTCTTTTCTTCTTTGCTGCCATGTTACCGGTCTCGTGACCCCTCAGATTGATCTCTGGAGCTGTAGGCGGATGCAGACCGTCAGGATGAATTGAGTTGGGAACCAATGCAACAGACTACCAGCTCTTTAGCATGTTGGACACACCAGCATGACACTGTCTCGTAAAATTAAATTCCCATTCAATAACACTGGTCTGCAGAAGACTGCTGTGGGAGGAGGGCTGTTGAAAACCGTGACCGCGATATGAGAGAAAAACATGTCCCTCGAAATGTAATTGAAATTGCAGTTTAATGATATTGGAATGTAATTTCGTAGGAAAAAGGAATGTTTCTAGTGAGATACAATATTAGTTTCCTCTTTCGTTGTAAATTGGATTCATTTGCTCTATCATCACGAAGGTCAAAGGTCACATTTTGCCTGAGTACACTGTGTTGGCCTTCATAGTGGTTTAAATGATCAGATCCCCTTCCAGGTAGCAGGTGCTTGTGATTCTATACAGGCAGTATGACGCGTCTCCTTTAAATAAAAAGTTTGGAATTTTATGTGGTACTTATTTCGCTTTCAAGTCAATAAAGTAGTAAAGGAAAAACTAAGTTTGCTAGTGTAATGCATGCACAGAAAACACATTGTGATAAGTGTAACCACAAATATTAACAATATCTGGTGTAATTGATCTTGTTTTGAACAATAAGATTCAACAATAATAAAAAGTTCAAAAACATTTATTGAATTTCAAATATATTCTTAATATATTATATATATATATATATATATATAATAGTACATTGCAAATACATTGCCAATAATTGTACTATTTGCAAATATATAAAATATACTAACATTGTACGTCTAACAATTTGCAAATTAAATCTTTAAACACACTTTCAAATAAATGTAATATAGTGCATTTTCGAGAAATATAACAAAACTATACTTAACAGAGAGCAAAAAAATTCTGATTTAAGTTGATATGGTACATGTATTACTAAACAAAACAGAATGACCATGTTTCAAATTAAAACAACACAGAACACTGAACCATCAAAACAAATTGCACCGCTGCAGACTCTCGCTCACTAAATAGAAACACAAACATGCTCCACATTATGTTCCTTTCTTTTGGTTGAACTGCTCGTTGTTACACTTCCGTCTGATGACCGCTCGCACGTCCGAGGCACTCGTCTGCGGAAACTCTTGAATAACAGCATCTGTTAAGAGACGAGAAATGATGTCATACAGCATATTCATACAACAGTTTCTTCTATTTTGACCACACAGGAAATCCTGTTGAACCAATATTATTTTTTGAACAGAAAATCAGGATTAATATTGAGGAACTATATCAATATGATATGCCAATATTCCTACCAGTGCAGGTCAAACATATTTCATCACGGGTGGTGTGTTGAACATGTGATCCTGCTGCTTTATAAATCACAGAAGCTTTAAATTGTCTACATACGACTCAAGACAATTACCTACCTGTTATGGCCTGCACTTTGGCAACGTCCAGTTGTCTTTTAGGAGGTCCCACTTTCCCAGTCAGGGTGGACAGTACAAGGACCTCCTTTGTGAACACCAGAGCAGCCAGCTCCTGGCAAAAAAGGGTCATGATCGATTAAGCCGCAGGAAGGCCCTCTTTGAAACCGTCACTGTGCTGCCAGCCAAGGCGTGCTGTATATGAGAGAATCAATGGAACACATTAATATACAGTTGGAAGATCTCTCCCTACCTATTAGGAATTAATAGACCTTATTCACATATGAATACAATGCGCTTCATTATTTAAAACACTGCTAGTAGTCTGTACATCCCTCTATGGAGCGGTACCACCAGTGGTGTAGAGGTTCCCACTCTCTACTAATTCACATGACTGATGTGTGACACATGTAACCTAGTAAATCCCATCACTTTATTTCTGACACATTTGAACTTGAACAGCAGACGATGCTGGGGAAGACAAAAGGAACGTGGTGTCATTTTTCTATAGCCCTTACACTGAGCAATCAACATTTACTTCACAATGACAAGTTAAAGCAAAAAAGTTCAGCATTGTTTTCCTTTCTCAAAATCACAGACATGTTCTATACCTATTCAACAGGTGTGAACTGAGTTCTTTGTGCTGTCGCAATGACTTGTTATAACTATTAGTGATATTAGGATCTTAAAACATTTTCTGTAATACAAAACAGTACATGTGGCTGGTTACATTGACTTACCATATACTTCAGAATGAGATGTCCATCATCTTCCTCAAGTTGGATGCCGAGAGGATGGCCGCCCTTGAAAGCACTTGTCGCCTGTATGAAAGGATTACACTTGTTGAAATATCCCTCAAAACATCAATAATTACAAAAAATGTTTAGAATATATATATAGGACCTATGGTGACCTTAAAAAATACACTGACTTCATTATACATTCTCTTAATGGAATAATGAATTATCTTAGTTCTGCTTACATGACCCTACTACCTTTACTTATAGTTATTCTCATAAAGCACAACCTGGTGATTACTTTCACTTTACTGAAGCCTGCTTCTGGTGAACTCAGACTAGACTTACACAAAGTGAGCTTCTGCTGTTGCTCTGTAATGACTCAGCGTCATTGTGTTGACTGAACGGCAGCTTGCTGCTGAAATACAACGTTAACGTTCCGGTGTCACACCGTTCAGTTTACATTATGAGGGACGGTAACATTAACCCCTTGCTGTTTATTAAGTGCATCTTCAACACCATTTACTAACGTGACTTCAGTTAGCTTTGTCTAATTCTACCACACTGAAAATATTTGAAAGCACACTTGCAACCAGTCAGGAATATACAGTTGGCATTCAGCATGGCCAGTCTACAACTCATTAAATAGTCCATTAACATTTGCATGTTTGTGAAGTCCACACGCTACTAACACAGTCTAAAAGCTACTCAAATTGAATTCACCTAGCATTACACTTGAGAGCAATATCATGTTAGCTTAATGTTAACATACATGTCACCTTCACATTATGTTACTACACAACTAAGCTAACGTTAGCTGTTGTGACGTTAGATAAAGTAGCAAACACACAATTGATAGTCAGCTAAATGATTTTTTCTATCAAACACTGTTTTAAAGTGTAAAGAAAACTCTGTTTTAGAACAAATACAACACACATATGGTTATAAATTGCTTACTTACCGAAAACTGAGACCTGTGGACAGACAGCAGTGCACGAACTGTATTGCATCAAACATCAATGCACCGATTAATCGAAAACTTAATTATTGCTGTGTACATAGATAAATGAATATTAAACAGCATGTAGTCAACTACTGATGCTAACGCACTCCCATCGGCCCAGATTAATTAATTCATTAATGTATTAATTTCTTGCTTAAGGTCATTATATCGTCTTCACTTTTATTTTGAAATATTCTTCTTTCCGGGTTACCTGTTGTGCTCTGCGTCTCGTTTTAAAGGAAAAAACAAAAAAGGAATTTGCAAAAACGAAATACGGCTCGTTATTTGACTTTGGTTTTCCCGTTCTTGGTTTGAAACGAAAAACGAGAATTTGAAGCTAATACTTTGTAATTGTATTAGCTTCAGTAGGATTAAATACTTTTGATTGTAAACCAGTTTATGGTAGATTTTATTATCGAAGCGTCTCTACTGTAAACGGCAGTGGAGCGTAAATCAGCGGCCTTCTCTCCTGTGAGGAAGAATCCAAAGCCTCCACACCACCAGGAGTCACTAAAATAAAGTCTGTAAGATTCATGTGCAACAATAATCACCAGACAATAATATAGGGTTCTGAATAAGATAAGATAATCCTTTATTAGTCCCGCAGTGAGGACGTCCACAGGATCACAGCAGCAGAGTGGACACAAGAGCAACAAGTCATTTAAACAGTAAAGACTAGAAAATACATTTCCTGCTGAAAATGCGTTGGAATGCTGAAAGCTGAAATGAATCTCAAAAACATTGCTGAAAGTACAGAAATGGGAGACTACCCGTCTGAAGAATGATGAAGCCCGAAAGCATTTAAACTGCACTGCTGAAAACCCTTCTAGCTGAAATGTCTCACTATGGTGTCTGTAGCTGAAAGTATGAAGAAGAAGAAGGCTTTGAAAGTTGAAGAAGTTTAACAGGATTTGAAGATTTTCTCCATAGAGATCCCATTCAACAAAAATTGCAAAAAGCTTAATAATGTAAAGAATTTAAAGATTACAAATATGAAAATTCATATCACCCCTCTCCTGAAAGAGCTGAACATTTTGATATTTGAACGGTTTCTGTGGCTTAAAAAATGTCAACAGTAGTGATATTTGTAGAAGTATTAGTAGCATTAGAATAAGTAATAGTTGTAGCAGTAGTGATATTTGTAGTAGAAGTTGTAGTATTAGTAATTAGAAGTAGAAGTAGTAGTATCAGTAGTCGTAGTAATAGTAGTAGTAGAGAGAATGAGTGAGAGAGAGAGAGAGGAGAGAGAATGAGTGAGAGAGAGAGAGAGGAGAGAGAATGAGTGAGAGAGAGAGAGAGGAGAGAGAATGAGTGAGAGAGAGAGAGAGGAGAGAGAATGAGTGAGAGAGAGAGAGAGGAGAGAGAATGAGTGAGAGAGAGAGAGAGGAGAGAGAATGAGTGAGAGAGAGAGAGAGGAGAGAGAATGAGTGAGAGAGAGAGAGAGGAGAGAGAATGAGTGAGAGAGAGAGAGAGGAGAGAGCATGAGTGAGAGAGAGAGAGAGGAGAGAGAATGAGTGAGAGAGAGAGAGAGGAGAGAGAATGAGTGAGAGAGAGAGAGAGGAGAGAGAATGAGTGAGAGAGAGAGAGGAGAGAGAATGAGTGAGAGAGAGAGAGAGGAGAGAGAATGAGTGAGAGAGAGAGAGAGGAGAGAGAATGAGTGAGAGAGAGAGAGAGGAGAGAGAATGAGTGAGAGAGAGAGAGAGGAGAGAGCATGAGTGAGAGAGAGAGAGAGGAGAGAGAATGAGTGAGAGAGAGAGAGAGGAGAGAGAATGAGTGAGAGAGAGAGAGAGGAGAGAGAATGAGTGAGAGAGAGAGAGGAGAGAGAATGAGTGAGAGAGAGAGAGAGGAGAGAGAATGAGTGAGAGAGAGAGAGAGGAGAGAGAATGAGTGAGAGAGAGAGAGAGGAGAGAGAATGAGTGAGAGAGAGAGAGAGGAGAGAGAATGAGTGAGAGAGAGAGGAGAGAGAATGAGTGAGAGAGAGAGAGGAGAGAGAATGAGTGAGAGAGAGAGAGAGGAGAGAGAATGAGTGAGAGAGAGAGAAGAGAGAATGAGTGAGAGAGAGAGGAGAGAGAATGAGTGAGAGAGAGAGAATGAGTGAGAGAGAGGAGAGAGAATGAGAGAGAGAGAGAGAGAGAGAATGAGTGAGAGAGAGAGAAGAGAGAATGAGTGAGAGAGAGAGAGAGGAGAGAGAATGAGTGAGAGAGAGAGAGAGGAGAGAGAATGAGTGAGAGAGAGAGAGAGGAGAGAGAATGAGTGAGAGAGAGAGAGAGGAGAGAGAATGAGTGAGAGAGAGAGAGAGGAGAGAGAATGAGTGAGAGAGAGAGAGAGGAGAGAGCATGAGTGAGAGAGAGAGAGAGGAGAGAGAATGAGTGAGAGAGAGAGAGAGGAGAGAGAATGAGTGAGAGAGAGAGAGAGGAGAGAGAATGAGAGAGAGAGGAGAGAGAATGAGTGAGAGAGAGAGAGAGGAGAGAGAATGAGTGAGAGAGAGAGAGAGGAGAGAGAATGAGTGAGAGAGAGAGAGAGGAGAGAGAATGAGTGAGAGAGAGAGAGAGGAGAGAGAATGAGTGAGAGAGAGAGAGAGGAGAGAGAATGAGTGAGAGAGAGAGAGAGGAGAGAGAATGAGTGAGAGAGAGAGAGAGGAGAGAGCATGAGTGAGAGAGAGAGAGAGGAGAGAGAATGAGTGAGAGAGAGAGAGAGGAGAGAGAATGAGTGAGAGAGAGAGAGAGGAGAGAGAATGAGTGAGAGAGAGAGAGAGGAGAGAGAATGAGTGAGAGAGAGAGAGAGGAGAGAGAATGAGTGAGAGAGAGAGAGAGGAGAGAGAATGAGTGAGAGAGAGAGGAGAGAGAATGAGTGAGAGAGAGAGAGGAGAGAGAATGAGTGAGAGAGAGAGAGAGGAGAGAGAATGAGTGAGAGAGAGAGAAGAGAGAATGAGTGAGAGAGAGAGGAGAGAGAATGAGTGAGAGAGAGAGAATGAGTGAGAGAGAGGAGAGAGAATGAGAGAGAGAGAGAGAGAGAGAATGAGTGAGAGAGAGAAGAGAGAATGAGTGAGAGAGAGAGAGAGGAGAGAGAATGAGTGAGAGAGAGAGAGAGGAGAGAGAATGAGTGAGAGAGAGAGAGAGGAGAGAGAATGAGTGAGAGAGAGAGAGAGGAGAGAGAATGAGTGAGAGAGAGAGAGAGGAGAGAGCATGAGTGAGAGAGAGAGAGAGGAGAGAGAATGAGTGAGAGAGAGAGAGAGGAGAGAGAATGAGTGAGAGAGAGAGAGAGGAGAGAGCATGAGTGAGAGAGAGAGAGAGGAGAGAGAATGAGTGAGAGAGAGAGAGAGGAGAGAGAATGAGTGAGAGAGAGAGAGAGGAGAGAGCATGAGTGAGAGAGAGAGAGAGGAGAGAGAATGAGTGAGAGAGAGAGAGAGGAGAGAGAATGAGTGAGAGAGAGAGAGAGGAGAGAGAATGAGTGAGAGAGAGAGAGAGGAGAGAGCATGAGTGAGAGAGAGAGAGAGGAGAGAGCATGAGTGAGAGAGAGAGAGAGGAGAGAGAATGAGTGAGAGAGAGAGAGAGGAGAGAGCATGAGTGAGAGAGAGAGAGAGGAGAGAGAATGAGTGAGAGAGAGAGAGAGGAGAGAGAATGAGTGAGAGAGAGAGAGAGGAGAGAGAATGAGTGAGAGAGAGAGAGAGGAGAGAGAATGAGTGAGAGAGAGAGAGAGGAGAGAGCATGAGTGAGAGAGAGAGAGAGGAGAGAGAATGAGTGAGAGAGAGAGAGAGGAGAGAGAATGAGTGAGAGAGAGAGAGAGGAGAGAGAATGAGTGAGAGAGAGAGAGAGGAGAGAGCATGAGTGAGAGAGAGAGAGAGGAGAGAGAATGAGTGAGAGAGAGAGAGAGGAGAGAGAATGAGTGAGAGAGAGAGAGAGGAGAGAGAATGAGTGAGAGAGAGAGAGAGGAGAGAGAATGAGTGAGAGAGAGAGAGAATGAGTGAGAGAGAGAGAGAGGAGAGAGCATGAGTGAGAGAGAGAGAGAGGAGAGAGAATGAGTGAGAGAGAGAGAGAGGAGAGAGAATGAGTGAGAGTGAGAGAGAGGAGAGAGAATGAGTGAGAGAGAGAGAAGAGAGAATGAGTGAGAGAGAGAGAATGAGTGAGAGAGAGGAGAGAGAATGAGAGAGAGAGAGAGAGAATGAGTGAGAGAGAGAGAAGAGAGAATGAGTGAGAGAGAGAGAGAATGAGTGAGAGAGAGGAGAGAGAATGAGAGAGAGAGAGAGAGAATGAGTGAGAGAGAGAGAAGAGAGAATGAGTGAGAGAGAGAGAGAATGAGTGAGAGAGAGAGAATAGAGAATGAGTGAGAGAGAGAGAGAATGAGTGAGAGAGAGAGAGAATGAGTGAGAGAGAGAGAAGAGAGAATGAGTGAGAGAGAGAGAAGAGAGAATGAGTGAGAGAGAGGAGAGAGAATGAGTGAGAGAGAGAGGAGAGAGAATGAGTGAGAGAGAGGAGAGAGAATGAGTGAGAGAGAGAGAATAGAGAATGAGTGAGAGAGAGAGAGAATGAGTGAGAGAGAGAGAATAGAGAATGAGTGAGAGAGAGAGAAGAGAGAATGAGTGAGAGAGAGGAGAGAGAATGAGTGAGAGAGAGAGGAGAGAGAATGAGTGAGAGAGAGAGAAGAGAGAATGAGTGAGAGAGAGGAGAGAGAATGAGTGAGAGAGAGAGGAGAGAGAATGAGTGAGAGAGAGAGAGAATGAGTGAGAGAGAGAGAAGAGAGAATGAGTGAGAGAGAGAGAGAGAGGAGAGAGAATGAGTGAGAGAGAGAGAGAATGAGTGAGAGAGAGAGAGAATGAGTGAGAGAGAGAGAAGAGAGAATGAGTGAGAGAGAGAGGAGAGAGAATGAGTGAGAGAGGAGAGAGAATGAGTGAGAGAGAGAGAGAGGAGAGAGAATGAGTGAGAGAGAGAGAGAGAGGAGAGAGAATGAGTGAGAGAGAGAGAGAGAGGAGAGAGAATGAGTGAGAGAGAGAGAGAGGAGAGGAGAGAGAGAGAATGAGTGAGAGAGAGAGGAGAGGAGAGAGAGAGAGAGAAGAGAGAGAATGAGTGAGAGAGAGAGAGGAGAGAGAATGAGTGAGAGAGAGAGAGGAGAGAATGAGTGAGAGAGAGAGAGAATGAGTGAGAGAGAGAGAGAGGAGAGAGCATGAGTGAGAGAGAGAGAGAGGAGAGAGAATGAGTGAGAGAGAGAGAAGAGAGAATGAGTGAGAGAGAGAGGAGAGAGAATGAGTGAGAGAGAGAGAAGAGAGAATGAGTGAGAGAGAGAGAATGAGTGAGAGAGAGGAGAGAGAATGAGAGAGAGAGAGAGAGAATGAGTGAGAGAGAGAGAAGAGAGAATGAGTGAGCGAGAGAGAGAATGAGTGAGAGAGAGAGAATAGAGAATGAGTGAGAGAGAGAGAGAATGAGTGAGAGAGAGAGAATAGAGAATGAGTGAGAGAGAGAGGAGAGAGAATGAGTGAGAGAGAGAGAATGAGTGAGAGAGAGGAGAGAGAATGAGAGAGAGAGAGAGAGAATGAGTGAGAGAGAGAGAAGAGAGAATGAGTGAGAGAGAGAGAGAATGAGTGAGAGAGAGAGAGAGGAGAGAGCATGAGTGAGAGAGAGAGAGAGGAGAGAGAATGAGTGAGAGAGAGAGAGAGGAGAGAGAATGAGTGAGAGTGAGAGAGAGGAGAGAGAATGAGTGAGAGAGAGAGAAGAGAGAATGAGTGAGAGAGAGAGAATGAGTGAGAGAGAGAGAATGAGTGAGAGAGGAGAGAGAATGAGAGAGAGAGAGAGAATGAGAGAGAGAGAAGAGAGAATGAGTGAGAGAGAGAGAGAATGAGTGAGAGAGAGAGAATAGAGAATGAGTGAGAGAGAGAGAGAATGAGTGAGAGAGAGAGAATAGAGAATGAGTGAGAGAGAGAATGAGTGAGAGAGAGAGAGAATGAGTGAGAGAGAGAGGAGAGAGAATGAGTGAGAGAGAGAGAGAATGAGAGAGAGAGAGAGGAGAGAGAATGAGTGAGAGAGAGAGAAGAGAGAATGAGTGAGAGAGAGGAGAGAGAATGAGTGAGAGAGAGAGAGAATGAGTGAGAGAGAGAGAAGAGAGAATGAGTGAGAGAGAGGAGAGAGAATGAGTGAGAGAGAGAGGAGAGAGAATGAGTGAGAGAGAGAGAGAATGAGTGAGAGAGAGAGAAGAGAGAATGAGTGAGAGAGAGAGAGAGAGGAGAGAGAATGAGTGAGAGAGAGAGAGAGAGGAGAGAGAATGAGTGAGAGAGAGAGAGAGGAGAGAGAATGAGTGAGAGAGAGGAGAGAGAATGAGTGAGAGAGAGAGAAGAGAGAATGAGTGAGAGAGAGAGGAGAGAGAATGAGTGAGAGAGAGAGAGAATGAGTGAGAGAGAGAGGAGAGAGAATGAGTGAGAGAGAGAGAGAATGAGTGAGAGAGAGAGAAGAGAGAATGAGTGAGAGAGAGAGGAGAGAGAATGAGTGAGAGAGAGAGAGAATGAGTGAGAGAGAGAGAAGAGAGAATGAGTGAGAGAGAGAGGAGAGAGAATGAGTGAGAGAGAGAGAGAGGAGAGAGAATGAGTGAGAGAGAGAGAGAGAGGAGAGAGAATGAGTGAGAGAGAGAGAGAGGAGAGAGAGAGAATGAGTGAGAGAGAGAGGAGAGGAGAGAGAGAGAGAGAAGAGAGAGAATGAGTGAGAGAGAGAGAGGAGAGAGAATGAGTGAGAGAGAGAGAGGAGAGAATGAGTGAGAGAGAGGAGAGAGAATGAGTGAGAGAGAGAGAAGAGAGAATGAGTGAGAGAGAGAGAGAATGAGTGAGAGAGAGAGAAGAGAGAATGAGTGAGAGAGAGGAGAGAGAATGAGTGAGAGAGAGAGAGAATGAGTGAGAGAGAGAGAAGAGAGAATGAGTGAGAGAGAGAGAGGAGAGAGAATGAGTGAGAGAGAGAGAGAGGAGAGAGAATGAGTGAGAGAGAGGAGAGAGAATGAGTGAGAGAGAGAGAGAATGAGTGAGAGAGAGAGAAGAGAGAATGAGTGAGAGAGAGAGGAGAGAGAATGAGTGAGAGAGAGAGGAGAGGAGAGAGAATGAGTGAGAGGAGAGAGAATGAGTGAGAGAGAGAGGAGAGAGAATGAGTGAGAGAGAGAGAGAATGAGTGAGAGAGAGAGAAGAGAGAATGAGTGAGAGAGAGAGGAGAGAGAATGAGTGAGAGAGAGAGAGAATGAGTGAGAGAGAGAGGAGAGGAGAGAGAGAGCGAGAGGAGAGAGAATGAGTGAGAGGAGAGAGAATGAGTGAGAGAGAGAGGAGAGAGAATGAGTGAGAGAGAGAGAGAATGAGTGAGAGAGAGAGAAGAGAGAATGAGTGAGAGAGAGAGGAGAGAGAATGAGTGAGAGAGAGAGAATGAGTGAGAGAGAGAGGAGAGAGAATGAGTGAGAGAGAGAGAGAATGAGTGAGAGAGAGAGAAGAGAGAATGAGTGAGAGAGAGAGGAGAGAGAATGAGTGAGAGAGAGAGAGAATGAGTGAGAGAGAGAGAAGAGAGAATGAGTGAGAGAGAGGAGAGAGAATGAGTGAGAGAGAGAGAGAATGAGTGAGAGAGAGAGAGAATGAGTGAGAGAGAGCACTCACATTCTTCAATCACCTTAGATCCAGCCCCCCAGACACCCTCCACTCCAAAGCCCTCCGAACCCAAGACCTGAGCCCAGAGAAGAGTCCCCTATGTCAGCTGGTGCTGAGACTAGCTGCCTCCTCTCAGACACACGGGGACCAGTCTCTCAACAACACTGCTCTCCAAACACCAACCAGAGTAAAACACATCATGGCGAGATGTAAAGAAGCCTATCTGGAGCACTGGAGAGAGGAAACTGGGGGCCAAAGCAGACTGGAATGGTATCTGATGACTAGGCAGAATATGTCTCTACAGTCAGAGATATAAAGCAGAGACAGAACCTCACCAAGTACAGAGAGAGAGAGACACAGAGAGAAAGAGAGAGAGAGGCTCAGTGACCACAAACTGGAGATTGAAACAGGACGACACAAAAAGTCATGGCAACCATGAGAGAACAGAACATGTGGTCACTGTGGGACCGGTGAGGTTGAGACGGAGATGCACTTCCTCCTAAAATGCAAAACATTCCATAAAATTAGGAACATCTACCTAAACAAATTTGACTCTGTGGTTTCAGATTTAAAAAAAATCGAGCGATATCTCAAAATGAAAAGTCCTCCTAGGAGAAGGAGAGAGGGCAGACCTGCTGCCCAGTATGTACTAACATGCCACAACCTGAGGGACAGCAGGTGACGCTTTGGCGATGCCGTCTCTGGGCGTTCATGCCAACGGAGCAGATCTGAGTTTGGGTTGAATTGGGAGAGAGACGGAGAGAGAGAGAGATCTATCTATCCATGGATCTCTCTCTCTCACTTCGCTCCTCCCTTTGCTTCGGTGTCAGAGAGCTGCGGTGGTCTACAGGTAACGTGGGAGCAATGGGGGCTCTGTCTCACACCACTTTATGAGATGTTGCATTAATATTATTGTTATATTGATATTGTTGTGTGTTGATGTTATTGTATGTTTAATTTGTTGATGCTTTGATAATACTGTTTTTAAACTTTCATGCCAATAAAGCAAATTTTGAATTTGAGAGAGAGTGAAAGAGGAGAGAGAGAGAAAGAGTGAGTGAAAGAGAGAAAGAGTGTGAGAGAGAGAGTGTGAGAGAGAGAGAAAGAGGAGAGAAAGACACAGAATGTCAAAGTCCGTCCAATAAATACTTCATTTTTTGTTGTCGATAAACACTTGACTGAACACCACGAACGCTCCAGGTGGTTCATAGTGGAGAGGAGGTCTATGGCGACGGGTTATCGTTCAAACGTTTTCATGTGAAACAGAAAACCTTCCGCTCATTGTTGGTCAGCTGATGATGGATCGTTATAGACGAACAAGCGACTGTATTTAAAGCTCGTCTGAGGACGTAGTAGAGAACTGAAGGCGACAACTCCAGTGGGCGAGGCCACAACGCAGCAGCTTCTTCCCGCTTCTTTTTTCAAAACTTAAGTCTTTTATTCCTAGCACCTCTTATACATTATATTACAACTGTAATCATAGAAATGAGCCATCTAGATATTTCTTTATATATATGTATAAATGTCAGATATTAAATTACCTTCATACAAGTTTTAAATTGCGTCACATCATGTAAAGTCATTGAGTTGGTTAATAAATCATTATTCAGCATTAAAGAATTTTTCTCTTTAGTTGTAAGTGAGTGGCTCTTAAAAGAGCCTTTGTGTTGTTGTTAGTCAGCCGGTCCCGGGTGTCTACTTCTTGGCGGCCTTCTCGGTCTTCTTGGGCAGCAGCACCGCCTGGATGTTGGGCAGCACGCCGCCCTGAGCGATGGTCACTCCGCCCAGCAGCTTGTTGAGCTCCTCGTCGTTCCGGACGGCCAGCTGCAGGTGACGGGGGATGATCCTGGTTTTCTTGTTGTCGCGGGCAGCGTTCCCAGCCAGCTCCAGGATCTCAGCGGTCAGATACTCCAGCACCGCCGCCAGGTACACCGGTGCCCCGGCACCGACACGGTGGGCGTAGTTGCCCTTCCTCAAGTGTCTGTGGACACGGCCGACGGGGAACTGAAGCCCGGCCCGGGAGGACCTGCTCTTCGCCTTCGCTCTGACTTTACCGCCTCCTTTTCCGCGTCCAGACATCTTTCTATGTTCGATTGTTGAGGTTAAATCAAAGAATAACTCAGCGAGAGCCAAACCCGCCACTATATACGAACCAAGCTGCTCTCTGATTGGTCAGAGTGAGCGTGTCTGTGATCGCCCAATCAGAAGAGAGCTCTGCCACAGCGGTTTCCCGCTGAGCGCTTTCCTTTTGAAACATTCAGCAGCAACACCGGGGTTTCAAAATAAAACGTGACAGATTAAACCGGAAGTTATTTAATATATTTATTTTGCCAATCATAGTTATTTTTAAATCCCTTTGTTATTCTGTAAATTACTTTTGTTTATTTTATTGTTTGTTTGTTTACAAGGGAACTAAACTACGTCTCTCAGAAACACGTGAACAAGGGTTAGACACAATGATGTAAACACACATTTCAAAATAAAATGTGACAGATTAAGCTGTAAATAAATACAACTGTGAATTGAAATACAAGCTGCCATATTTTAATGACGGCCTTGGTGCTGGAACATTCTCATACAACACAGTTAGTTATCTTTGTGCAAAAGCAAGGGTGAATTCTTCTCCTGCACAACAGAGACACAGTGAAGTTCAACAGAGTTCAGAGCAAAATTACTTATGCATGAATACGATATACTGAGTAGAATATATACTACGTAAAATACATTACCATTACAAAAGACACTTCATTATTTTACTATAACTGAGTATTTCTTCAGAGTAGTAGTAGTAGACACGTTGATGTCACGTAGGAATGAGATGCTGCAGTGTGTTAACGGTCACGTTCTTCTGGTCTTCAGATCCGTCAGCCTCTCTCTCATTGGACGTTAAAGGAGCCTCTTTGATCAACCAGCTTCTGCAGGTTCTGACTGACGTCCCTGAAGTACTGCTGGATCTCAACCTTCTGTCTGCCGTACCTTTGATCATAATAAACCTCGTGATATTTCTCGTTGGGGACAGAGAGACCGATCTTGTACCACTTTGAATCTTCTGTTACCAGAAATCTAACCGGTACAAGTAAGAAGGTTATTAATTTGATCCAGCACTTTGCCTGGATCAGCTCTTTGTGCTTCGTGAACAGCGTCTCCAGGTCGCTCTGGTAGATCGAGAGGAGTTTCTCTACGGGGTCGCAGGTTCGAATCCCTCCGAGTCTCACCAGGTGAATCAGCATCTGGACGTGGAAGGCCGCTCCGTTCACCCAGGCCTTCAGAGCCGAGGACGACATGTGCCTGTCCCTCACCATGGAGTTCTTCAGCTTGGTGAGGGCGACGCTCAGCAGGCACTCGATCCGCCGGATGTCGCTCGTCAGCTCGTCGTTGTCGTGAAGGTGCATCACGTATCTCTTCAGGCACTCGTCGATCTGATCCCAGACCTCCGAGGCCTTCTCATCGGCGAACACGCTTCGCAGAGCGGCCTTCGTGCTCTCCTCGGGAGGACTGAAGGAAACGATGTCGATGAAGACGGCGACGGCCAGCGCTCCGAGTCCGGCCAGAGCGGGAACTGATGTTAAGCCGGCCAGCTTGCCCGCCAGACTCTTGATCCAGTCCACAGCACAGTCGCCCGCCTCCATCTTCCTCGTCTCGTAGTGTCGTTTCAGACCATCTGAAGCAGAAAGGCTGGTGAACATCACAATGCTCTTGTTGACGGTCAGATCTGGATCCCTGGTGAGTTTCTTCCTGAAACACTCCAGTTCTTCCTCCTCTATCCTCCTCATACGCTCCTCGCTAAAAAACATTACCCATATCGCTCTATCCACGTCATACAGCATGTTACGCATCATCTTGTTCTCAGGATCAGATCAAAGATGGAGGTTGTAGATTCTGTGTACAAACAAAAACAACACACAGTGAACATTGTCCTCCAAATATCATCATACAAACAAATAAGAGTACGTCACTTGTTTAATGGCCGAGAAGTACCCCAGATCTGGTTTCTCTTTCAGACGATAAAATGAGTCCCACCCTCAGCTGCTGCACCGTTAAAGAGACAAACACATTAATGCACCAATAATCAGAACACAACAATATAATAATCCAGATTATGAAGTGGGCCATTCTGTACAGTGAGTACTTTTACTTTTGGTAATTTAAGTGTATTTAATATATAAATTATATTCTAACTACAGAGCTGAGAGAAGAAAAGGATGATGTCACGATGACATCATGTGATGAACTTCCTCTCTACGTCCGCTGTGATTGGCTGACGTGACCAATCCACAGTGATGGAAAGTTACTGAGTACATTTACTAAAGTACTGTACTTGAGTACAAATTTGAGGTACTTGTACTTGAGTGTTTTCTGTTCATGCCACTTTTTTACTTCTCCACTACATCTCTGCAGTAAATATTGTACTTTCCACAGTACTGTACTACTGCACTATATTATTATCATTATGAAATACTGTGTTACAGTATTATGTGGTAGTAGTACTTTTATTGTAACACAGTATTTTCACAGTGTGGTAGTAGTACTTTCACTGTAACTCAGTGGTGGGCCATGCATTCTATACCTGGGCCTTCACTGCTGTCCTGCAGCTGAAACACAGCTACAGTTATTATTAGTTTCATGTCAAAATGAAGCCAACACCTGTAGATAGAGTGCGTCTCCTCTCTGCTCTGACTGCAGCTGGGACTGCTGGCCTGTGTGTGCTTCGGGGCGGCGGAGGAGCTCACGGCAGCACCCGCTGCTCGTTCACCGCAGAACGTACAGAAAACGTCAGAAAAGTCTCCAACACCAGAACACGTCTCTAGATTTGTCACTAGTAGCTTTTGACAAAAAAAGTCTTCATGAGGGTTTGGAAAGTTGCCAGATCTAGCGAGAAAGTCGCCAAGTTGGCAACACTGGCACCGGCTAAATGTGTCCCCAGAGCAACATTGGACGTAACAATGGTTCCTATCACATATAAAACCAAACAATCCATCTTCATAAAAACAAGTTGTACAAATAATAATATATAAACAAGCATCTTAAAGCTACTGCAGATGTAAAAACAAACGCATTTAACTTACCAGAGCTGCTGTTCACTATTTAGCTGCTGTTCCTCCTTTCTTTGTTAATAAAGAGTTTAATCTCACGGTTGTTCAGTACATCCGTGTGTTTTAGTTCCAGTAAGAAGTCCTTCTCCATTCATGGACGCCAGTGAAGACAGTCGAGCCTGCCCAGTTGTATTTCTTGAACACGTTTTAATGCGTTTGAGGCTGAAAATGTCCGCTCCACAGAGGCAGCAGATATTGGGATTGTCACCGCCCAACATGTCAGGCTAGCCCACTGACCAATCACGTAGTTGTAGGCCAGCTAGCAGCTCTGACACGTCAAAGAATACGCCCAACATGTCAAACTAAAGATCTGATTGGTTGAACACTATGACAATCAACAACATCGTCCCCATTCACTTAAACTGCACATGGATTCACTTGTGAGTCTGCAGGCCTCTGTTCTTACCTAGAGACACAGAGGTGAGATCTGATTGGATAAAAGCTCTACTTAAAACAAGCTGCACTGGAAGCAGAGCAACTGAGGAAGACAGTAGCTGTGCAATGAGAACATAAGATAATGGGGAAAATATTTAGATAAATTATAATACATGTAGTGTATTTAAGAACAATTATTAAATTATACGACTGCAGTAGGAGCTGTGTCTGCATTCTCGGCAATAAGTCAGACACGTTCCCGGTGGGTGTTGGCCTCCGCCAGGGCTGCCCTTTGTCTCCGGTCCTGTTCGTGACTTTCATGGACAGGATATCTAGGCGCAGCCGGGGGGTGGAGAACGTCAGGTTCGGGGGTCTCGGGATCGCCTCTCTGCTGTTTGCAGATGATGTGGTCCTGTTGGCCTCCTCGGATCATGACCTCCAGCATTCACTGGGGCGGTTTGCAGCCGAGTGTGAAGCGGCGGGGATGAGAGTTAGCACCTCTAAATCTGAGGCCATGGTGCTCTGCCGGAAACCGGTGGATTGCTCCCTCCAGGTGGGGATGGAGTGCCTACCTCAAGCGAAGGAGTTTAAGTATCTCGGGGTCTTGTTCACGAGTGAGGGTAAGATGGAGCGGGAGATCGACAGGCGGATCGGTGCGGCTGCAGCAGTAAAGCAGGCTCTGCACCGGACCGTCTTGGTGAAGAGGGAGCTGAGCCGGAAGGCAAAGCTCTCAATTTACCACTCGGTCTACGTTCCTACCCTCATCTATGGTCACGAACTCTGGGTCGAGACCGAAAGGACAAGGTCGCGGCTACAAGCGGCCGAAATGAGCTTCCTCCGTAGGGTGGCCGGGCTCAGCCTTAGAGATAGGGTAAGGAGCTCGGTCATCAGGAGGGAGCTTGGAGTCGAGCCGCTACTCCTTTACATCGAAAGGAGTCAGCTGAGGTGGTTCGGGCATCTAATTAGGATGCCTCCTGGACGCCTCCCACTGGAGGTTTTCCAGGCACGTCCAACTGGGAAGAGACCCCGGGGAAGACCCAGAACACGCTGGAGGGATTACATCTCCCAGCTGGCCTGGGAACGCCTCGGGATCCCCCAGAATGAGCTGGAACATGTTGCCGGTGAGAGGGAGGTCTGGGTCAGCCTGCTTGGCCTGTTGCCACCGCGACCCGACCCCGGATAAGAGGAGGAAAATGGATGGATGGATGGATATTAAATTATAAAATAGATATAACTTTGTGATTCTGTTTAGGCCAGCAGAGAAGGCCTTGCAGGCCCTGATGGACCACCACTGATGTAACAGTATTTCACAGTGTGGTATTAGTACTTTCACTGTAACAGTATTTCACAGTGTGGTATTAGTACTTTCACTGTAACAGTATTTCACAGTGTAGTTTTTGTACCAGTATTAGTGTTAGTGCTACTTCCGTCCAGCACGCGGCGGTACTGAGTTTTATCAGAAAACACAGCGGCCGCCATTTTGCTCAGACCGGAAGTAGGAAGAGCAGAGAAAACATTAAACTCTTCAAGTAAAAAGCTCATAAATAATAAATAAACTGTTTCTGTGATGGAGGTCCCCGGACCGGACAGCGACTGGAGGAGCCCGCAGTTCAGACAGAAAGTCGTCGCTCAGATGTGAGATATTATTTCCCTGTGTTTTGTTTTTGGCTAAAAAAAAAAATCACTGTTAACTGTTTCTGATGAGTTAGCTCAAGGAGCTAAGCTAGGCTAACGTTAGCCTAAGGAGCTAAGCCAACGTTAGCTCCACAGGAAAGCACGTCACGTCCAAACAGTGCTTTAAAAAACCGTTAAATGAAAACAAACTCGTGAAAAAGACGAAGTGAACACAAGTCTACAAACCCGGAGAACTGATAGGTCCGAGGGTTTGAGTCACTTATTAATCCGGCGTGAACATAATTAACAAAGTCATTGTTATAACTGTGTTTTATTATTAGCATTTTAGCTAATAACGATAAGTTAGTTCATTCAGAGAGTTTAACTCTTTATGTTACAGATGAGTTAATGTTTCTCATGATGTCAACCATACTACGTGATATTACTTAATATACATATGATGAACACGTTATATTATATATATATATATATATATATATATATATATATATATATATATATATATATATATATATATATATATATGGCATAATAATTGCAGCTTTATTTTCATTATCAGTTAATCAGCCGTTTGTTTTCATGATTATTTGTTTGGGTTATAAATCTCAGATCCCAAACATAAATATTTAAACTGATTGTTTTCACAAAGAGTCTTAAAAAAACACACTTTAGAAGCTAATGACTGAAATATGTGTTTCAGAAACAACTCACTCGATCAATAGCAGTGTCTTATAACTTAAAGATATTCTTAATATCCAGTCAAATAACAAGAGAACAAAGAGATGCAGAGTGAAGGTACAGTTCCTGTGTTATGAGTTCTAAGCGTTTAGAAACTATGAGTGTGCAGAGTGACTGTTTGCTGAAGCGTTGGTCAGCGTGTTGCTCGTGTGTTCTCTCAGTGAAGAGGCGATGAGGAAGGCAGGAACCGCACACACCAAGTCCAGCAACGACATGGAGAACCACGTTTACGTCAAAGCCAAATCCAGAGTGAGTATGAGGAGACACACGGAGATACAGATGTGTTCACCGTGGTCTCGACGTGTCTAACGGATCTCTTCTCCGCAGGAGGAATATCTGTCTCTGGTGGCGAGGCTGATCATCCACTTCAGAGACATCCGTAAGTTTCCTACCTCGATGTGTGTTTTACTCTCTGAACCACAAACTGCTCACTTTTACTCTCTGTGGTCTTGATTTTCAGAATAAAAGTCCTGCTCCTCTATGAAACAGAACCATGATGACTAGAAGTAGAACTAGAACACGTCTTTAGTGCAGAACAACAGTTATGATGACATCAATCATTAAAAAGAAAGAAACAAGTTTAATTTATTTGATCATTTATGTCACAAAAATTGGAAACCAATAGAATCTAAATATCCAACATGTTTACAAGAGTTACTAATGTTCAGATAAAAATGAGTCTACGTGTTATTTATATTAAACTATTCACATGATTCAGCCTCTCCTCTCCCCTCCTCTCTCCTCTCCTCTCCCCTCTCTCCTCCTCTCTCCTCTCCCCTCTCTCCTCTCTCCTCTCCTCCTCTCTCCTCTCTCCTCCTCTCTCCTCTTCTCTCCTCTTCTCTCTCCTCTCTCCTCTCCTCTCCTCATCTCCTCTCCTCTCTCCTCTCATCTCCTCTCTCCCTCTCCTCTCCTCTCCTCCTCTCTCCTCTCCTCTCCTCTCTCCTCTCCTCTTCTCTCCTCTTCTCTCTCCTCTCTCCTCTCCTCTCATCTCCTCTCTCCCTCCTCTCCCCTCTCCTCTCTCCTCTCCTCCTCTCTCCTCTCCTCTCCTCTCTCCTCTCCTCTCCTCTCCTCTCCTCTCCTCTCTCCTCCTCTCTCCTCTCCTCTTCTCTCTCCTCTCTCCTCTCCTCTCTCCCTCTCTCCTCTCTCCTCTCCCCTCTCCTCTCTCCTCTCCTCCTCTCTCCTCTCCTCTTCTCTCTCCTCTCTCCTCTCCTCTCTCCCTCTCTCCTCTCTCCTCTCCCCTCTCCTCTCTCCTCTCCTCCTCTCTCCTCTCCTCTTCTCTCTCCTCTCTCCTCTCCTCTCCTCTCCTCATCTCCTCTCCCTCTCCTCTCCTCTCCTCTCTCCTCTCTCCTCTCTGTGTTCACTTCCTGTAGTTCAGTCAGAGTGTCTCCTCCTTGTTGTCACATGACTGTTGGTCTCAGATGAATCAATCATGACGTCATAGTTTCACTGAGGGGCTCACGCTGTAATGTTCTCAGTGAACGCTTTATTAGAGGAGAGACTTTGAAACAGTTTCTCTGAAGGAGAAATGAGAACATGAACAATCAAATGTTTTTGATGAAATATCACAAATTTAAGCAGATTTTTCTGACAGAAGCTTTTGCGACACATGATGTGTTCAAGGCCCATCGGAGAGATGAGCTATTCCAGCTTGTGGGTGATAAACGGTGTAGTGTTGGGGTTCAGAGGGTTAACGCACTAATAAAGAGTTATTGATGTCACAAAGGAATCAGACTGCGGTTCTTACTCATAACTGCTCTCTCATTGACAGACAAGAAGACACTCGGAGGTCCAGGTGAGTGGACTTAGTTTCTGTCTGGGTTCGGGTCTCTTTCTCTCTGCTGGGTTCTGTCCTCTGCTGGTTCTGTCGCTACCAGACTCACGGTGTTCATGGTTTCTGCCGTGCATGTCGGAGCTGCGTAACATGATCTGTTGTCTACCTTTCTGTTAGATCCCATGAATGCCCTGACTAACCTGACAGGGGTCGGAGGGGGCCCCGGCGTCATTGGCATGGGGCCCCGGCCCACCGGTGCTCCAGTGGGTGGCATGGGGGCCATGGGGCAGATGCAGATAGGCCAGCATGCCATGGCAGGGGTGGCTGGAAACCCACAAGCCAGTGAGTGTGTTTCCTTGTTGTGGTGGTCGGCTGGAAGCCTCTAAACTGTTCTTACCTTTCGGTCTCCGCTTTGGCACGTTGGGTTTGAGACTCCAGACCTCTCCTCACACTGGTTCCCCAGCCGTGGACCAGGTCTTGTCCTTCATCTCCCTCTTGCTCCCTCTGCAGTTGGGGGTCCAGGACAGATGCCGATGCAGCAGCTGGTGCAGGCGCAGCAACAGCAGCAGCAGCAGTCCATCCAGTTCCAGCAGTTCCAGCAGGCCCAGCAGGCCCAGCAGGCCCAGCAGCAGAACGCCATGCAGCAGCAGCAGCAGCAACAGAACGCCATCCAGCAGCAGTTCCAGGTGCAGCAGCAGCAGCTGAGGGTGCAGCAGATGCAGCAGCAGCAACAACAGCAACAGCAGCACCACCAGAACCAGCAACTTCAGCAACAGCACCAGAACCAGCAGCAGCAGCAGCAGCAGCAGGCCCAGAACCAGCAGCAGCAGCAGCAGAACCAGGTATGAAGCATTACACGGTGACACCTCAATGGGTGCTGAACATCTTAACATGTGATTATCTTCACATTATCTTAGCTTCACTGTTAAGTTGGTCCTAGTTTTATATCACCTGACACCTTTGCTTCACACACTGTGTGCAGATGCACCAGACCAGGATTCAGCAGCAGCAGCAGCAGATGGTGCAGCTGCAACTCCAGCAGCAGCACGCTCAGGCTCAAGCCCAGGCTCAAGCCCAGGCTCAAGCCCAGGCTCAAGCCCAGGCTCAAGCCCAGGCTCAAGCCCAGGCTCAAGCCCAGGCTCAGGCCCAAGCTCAGGCCCAAGCTCAAGCCCAAGCTCAAGCCCAGGCTCAAGCCCAGGCTCAGGCCCAGGCTCAGGCCCAAGCTCAGGCCCAGGCCCAATCCATCCAGCACATGGTTCAGCAGCAGCAGCAGCAGGTCCAGGCCCAGGCTCAGCCTCAGCCAGGTCAGATGCCTCCACACCCTCAGCAGCAGCAGCAGCCTGGCATGGTGCCTCCGTCTCTTGCCGGACAGATGACGTCCGCTCAGCACGTCCCCATCAACTCGCTCAGTCAGCAGCAGCACCAGCTCAAGATCCAGGCCTTCCAGGTGAGACTGAGTCAGAACGACTATTCTTCTTCTTCCTATTTTTATATGCTGCTTATTATAATCATTCATCCTTTACTCACTGCAGCTGATAAACCAGGGTTCCAGTAGTATTGCTTAAACCCCAAACCCTTCCTCTGCTTGCATGCTTTGCCTTGTGTTTGTGTGTGAAAGCAGGCCCGTGCAGCCTTGCAGCAGCAGCAGCAGGCCCAGCAAGCCGCAGCTCAGGCGCAGCACAACGCAGCTGCTGCAGCCGCCGCTGCCGCAGCCGGACCTGGACAGGTGAGACAGCAGCCAGGTGCTTTATGTGTCATAAGGACCCACTGAGGGGTTTAAAACTCAACGAGATCCTAAAGTTCTAGAGCTTAGACATCCCTCCCTGTTTTCCCTCATTTGTATCACCACATGGACCATGTTTAAAGCCTCCTCTGTGAAAGCGACTGCTAGGAGCTGCGGTGAGAAGGTCATCGGTGCCCGTCTAAGGCAACTTATGAACCTGCTGATGGACACCAGTGGTGAAGGAGGTCGTCAAGCTGAAGAAGGAGGCCTTTCGGGCTTGGCTGGCTCAGGGGTCTTTAGAAAATGCAGACGGGTACCAACCAGTTGTCCACAAGGGCTGCAGCTGTGGGGGTTGCCAAAGCAAAAACCCAGGTGTGGGAGGAGTTTGGGGAGAGTGTGGAGAAGGACTTTCAGTTCGCCTCAAGGAAGTTCTGACGAACCGTTGGAGAACCCAGAAAGGGAAAGCAGGACTGGGCTCAGGCTGTTGTGATCAGCAGGGAACGGCAAACATTACATTACAGTCATTTAGCAGACGCTTTTATCCAACGAGACTTACAATAAGTGTATTCAACATCGGTATTCAAGAGAACTACTAGTCACCAGAAGTCATAAGTGCATCTCCTTTAAACAAGCATCTAAGAGCATAAACCAGAGCAGACGTACAGAAACAAACTAATCAGAATCAGAACCGTTTATTGCCACGGAAGTTTTCACCTACAAGGAATTTGTCATGGCGGGTGGAGCATAACATTTAACAATAAATAATCAAATTAAACAATAACATTAAACAATCAACACAGTGCAAGAAATAGAAACATATTAAAATTTACAATAGAATATAAAATAAAGTGCACAACAAAGAGATAACAGGACTGTAAACAAGTCAAATGTTAAAAGTGTCGAGTGTGTTTACATAAAGAAACAGGGATGTGCAGGGGAGTGACCAGTAGGAAATTGTCCTGGGGATGACAGAGTCAGTGGGGGTCCCAGGCTTTGTTAATGAGCCCGACTGACGATGGGAAGAAACTGTTCATGTCGTGAGGTCTTGGTCCTGATGGACCTCAGCCTCCTGCCAGATGGAAGGGGCACGAACAGTTTATGTCCAGGGTGAGAGGGGTCTGCTACAATCCTTCTTGCTCAACTAAGATGGTGCTGCGGACGGCTGCCTCGGTGTGTAGCTCTCCCAGCTGCCCATGCCCGACTCCACCTGCAAGTGGATCACAGACTTCCTGTCTGACAGGAAGCAGCACGTGAAGCTGGGAAAACACGTCTCAGCCTCCAGGACCATCAGCACCGGTTCCCCCCAAGGCTGCGTTCTCTCCCCTCTGCTCTTCTCCCTGTACACCAACAGCTGCACCTCCAGTCACCAGTCCGTCAAGCTCCTGAAGTTTGCGGATGACACCACCCTCATTGGACTCATCTCTGGTGGGGATGAGTCCGCCTACAGGACTGACCATCTGGTGACCTGGTGCGGTCTGAACAACTTGGAGCTCAACGCTCTAAAGACAGTAGAGATGGTTGTGGATTTCAGGAAGAATGCAGCCCCACCAGCCCCCATCACTCTGTGTGACTCCCCCGTCGACGCTGTGGAGTCCTTCCGCTTCCTGGGCTCCATCATAACCCAGGACCTCAAGTGGGAGCTGAACATCAGCTCCATCACTAAAAAGGCTCAGCAGAGGATGTACTTCCTGAGGCAGCTGAAGAAATTCAACCTGCCAAAGACAATGATGGTGCACTTCTACACAGCCATCGTTGAGTCCATCCTCTGCTCCTCCATCACAGTCTGGTACGCTGCAGCCACAGCCAAGAACAAGGGCAGACTGCAGCGCATCATTCGCTCTGCTGAGAGGGTGATTGGCTGCAATCTGCCGTCCCTCCAGGACTTGTTCACTTCAAGGACCCTGAAGCGAACAAGAAAGATTGTAGCCGACCCCTCTCTAATACGAATACAATAAGTGCAACAAACTAATACGGATACAATAAGTGCTAAGTGGAAGGCTCAGGGTAGTGCTTCTTGAAGAGGTGACGTCCTGACGTCAGTGGGGAGTTCATTCCACCACTGTTGGGCCAGGACAGAAAACAGCCGTGACCGGGTCGATCGGCTGTAGGGACCTCTGAGCGACGGGGCAACCGATCGCCCCGAGGCAGCAGAGTGAAGAGGTCGGGCGGGGGGGGTAGGGCTTGACCATGGCCTGGAGATAGGAAGGCGCTGTTCCTTTCACTGCCCTGTAGGCTAGCACCAGAGTCTTAAACTGGATGCGAGCTCTTACAGGTAGCCAGTGTAGAGAATGGAGAAGGGAAGTTGTGTGGGAGAACTTGGGGCGATTGAACACCAGACGAGCTGCAGCTTTCTGGACAAGCTCCAGAGGTCTGATGGCCGACGCCGGGGCTCCGGCAAGTAGTGAGTTGCAGTAGTCCAGGCGGGAGATAACAAGAGCCTGGATGAGCACCTGCGCCGTCGCCTCAGTGAGGAAGGGGCGAATCCTTTGCTGAGAACGACAGTTAGTCGTTAAGGGTCACACCCAGATTCCTTGCAGTCCGAGTTGGTGTCACCACGGTATCCTCAATGGTGATGGACAGGTCTCGGTGTGGGCAACCCTTCCCCAGGAGGAACAGTAGCTCGGTTTTGTCCAGGTTGAGCTTCAGATGGTGTGTTGTCATCCACTTCGAGATGTCAGCCAAGCACGCAGCGATGCGTGCCTCAACTTGAGTGTCACCGGGGGGAAATGACAAGACCTGCTGGGTGTCGTCAGCATAACAATGGTAAGAGAAGTCATGCGAGCGAATAACAGAACCCAGAGATGTTGTGTAGAGCGAGAAGAGAAGGGGGCCCAGGACTGAACCTTGTGGAACCCCCGTAGTCAGCATGCGTGGTTCTGACACGGCCCCCCTCCATGTCACCTGGTAGGATCGACCTGTCAGGTAAGATGCAAACAGGGAGAGTGCAGAGCCTGAGACGCCCATCCCCTCGAGGGTGGAGAGGAGGATCTGGTGGTTCACAGTGTCAAACGCCACAGACAGGTCCAGGAGAATCAGGACAGAGGAGAGAGAGTTTGCTCTCGCGGCGTGAAGTGACTCTGTCACCACAAGGAGGGCTGTCTGTCGAGTGACCCACCTTGAACCCGGACTATTGGGGGTCAAAGAGGCTGTTCTGGTGGAGATAGGAAGACAGTTGGTTAAAGACAGCACGTTCAAGTGTTTTGGATAGAAAGGGTAGAAGAGAAACCGGTCTGAAGTTCTTGACATTAGAGGGGTCAAGTGATGGTTCCTTCAGAAGGGGGGTGACTCTGGCAGTCTTGAAAGCTGTGGGAAAGCATCCTGAGACAAGAGATGTGTTGATGAGGTGGGTGAGGAAAGGAAGGAGTTCAGTCGCAATAGACTGAAGAGGAGGGGATCAGGTCAAGGGAGTACGTGGTGGGGCGGTTAGATGTAACAAGGTTGAGGACCTCGTTAGGGGAGAGGGGAGGGAGAGCTGAGGGGGAAGAGCTGGAGAGGGTAGAGAGGGTGGACAGGGACAGGGGTGCTGAGAGGAGGAGGATCTGATATCGTTTACCTTCTTGTCAAAGAAGTTGTCGAAATCATCAGGGAGGAAGTAGTAGGAGGAGGGGGTGGGGGTTGGAGGAGTGAAGTGAAAGTTTTGAAGAGTTTTTTAGGATTGGAAGCAGAGGTTAGGATTTTAGAGCGGAAGAAAGCAGCTTTAGCAGTAGATGGAGAGGAGGAAAAAGTGGAAAGAAAAGCTTGGAAGTTAAGAAGCCGGACTAGGGATATTGCAGAGTGGTGGAAAGAACACCTTGAGGAACTCCTAAACACAACCAACAAACAGAGTTTGAAGACTTGGGGGAAGACCCATCCATATCCCTGGCAGAGGTTGTTGAGGTATTCAAAAAGCTCCTCAGAGGCAAGGCGCCAGGGGTGGATGAGATTAGCCCTGATATGCTGAAAACTCTGGACATTGTTGGGTTGTCTTGGCTCTTCAGTGTCGCATGGAGGTCCGGGACAGTGCCTGTAGAGAGGAAGACCTGGGTGGTGGTTCACATTTTGTGTGCACAGATTATCGAGGTATCACACTGCTCATCCTCCCGGGAAAGTTTAATCCAGGGTGCTGGAAAGGAGGCTCCGACAGATTGTCAAACTTTAGATCCAGGAAGAGCAATGTGGATTCCGTCCTGGACCAGTGGACCAACCCTTTACCCTTGTCTGTTAGAGGGGTCATAGGAGTTTGCCAATCCAGTCCATGTGTTTTGTGGTCTTGGAGAAGGCTTATGACCATGTCCCTTGGGAGTTTTATGTGGGGTACTGAAAGGATACAGGGTACTCTGAGTCAGACATGTTTCCAGTGGGTGTTGGCCTCCAACAGGGTTGCCCTGATTCCTTTTGTGATTTTCAAGGCCCAGCCGGGGGGGAGGAGAGTGTCACGGTTTGGGGACCTCAGAATTGAGTCTCTGCTCTTTGCAGATGATTTGGTTCTGTTGGATCCTTCGGATTGTGTCCTTCGGCAGCATTGGGAAGGTTTGTAAAGTGTGAAGCGGTCGGGATGAGAGTCGGTAGCTCCAAGTCTGAGTTCATAGTCCTCTGCTGTAAAACGGTTGATTGCTCCTCCAGGTTAAACAGTGAGTCTCTCGGGGTCTTAAGTGTTGAGGGTAAAATGAAGGAGGTTCCTGTTCCAGTTCCTCTCCCACTATATAGAGGAACAGAGACGTCACTACGGAGTTCACTGCTTCATGATCCCACTACCTCCTGCTACACTCATACATCACAGACTCACCATCTGAGAGGTCTTAAGGCATCTGGATTAGGGTGAGGGTTGGGTTTGTGATGGTTAGCGGTAATGATGTAACCGATCACGGATCAATCTGTGATCGGTTCGGATCACTTGTGAACCGCGGATCAATTGAGCATTTTTTTTTACAGTTTAATCATCAGTGTGTAAGTTTTACTGCTGCTGTTCCTTTTCAAGTAACAAGTCCCCGAATATCAATGCAGAGTGTCAGTGAACAGATATAAAGCAGTAGTGTGTTCAGTGAATGGAGCAGGTTAGAAGCATTTAATGGTGAAAGTCATGGCGAGCGGAGGAATGTCATAAGCCCCCGGCGTCATTTAAGTCTCAAGTTGGGATAATTTTGTCTTCCCTGTAACTTATAATGACGGATGAGGGTGGTGGACAAAAGCGTTACGGTATGTAGGCGTTGTTTAAAGAGAAAGATATACGACAACACATCGGGCATGTCCACACATATGAAGAGACACCATCCCGGTCTGTCAGTGACGAGGACACTCCATTGTGGAAAACAAAGGATTTCAAAATCTGGTTAAAGTGCTTGAGCCACGCTATGAAATCCACTCACGCACCACTTCAGTATGAAGATCGTTCCTCTATGAAGAGACTGACAGCTCACTTCATCATGGAGGAGCTGTGTCTCCCTCTGGGAGAGTCACACAGACAGGTGCTGTAGACACGCCCCCTCAGTGAGAGTCACACAGACAGGTGCTGTAGACACGCCCCCTCTGTGAGAGTCACACAGACAGGTGCTGTAGACACGCCCCCTCTGTGAGAGTCACACAGACAGGTGCTGTAGACACGCCCCCTCTGAGAGTCACACAGACAGGTGCTGTAGACACGCCCCCTCTGTGAGAGTCACACAGACACTCTGTTTATATATATATATATATATATATATATATATATATATATATATACTTTTTGGATATATATTTATATTGTACATAGTCGTTAAATGTTTATGCTTACATCTGTAAGTTTATTAGGGCCCGAGCTACCGACGTCGGGCCGCGAAGGCCCTATTGATATTGTACCCGTTTGGGTAAACGTACGCATGGTTGGAGGACTTGCCATGCATGAAAACTCACCAAATTTTGGTGACTTGTCAGGCCTGGTGAATATAGCCATCTGAAAAAGAATGCATCTTTCTGTGTTAAGAAATGGCTCTCTAGCGCCCCCTACAAGTCGGACCAGCTACGCCCCTCGGCCAGTATGTCCGATTGACTTGAAATTTGACACACATGTCCACTTGAGCTAGAGCTACAAAAAAGCCAATCAGACCCCTAAGCTCCGCCTCCTTAGATTTTCCGCCATATTGAATTTAGTGTAAAACACATTTCTGGGAACTCCTCCTACATGCTTAGTCCCATTACTACCAAATTTGCTGTGGATCATTACTGGATCTACGTTATCAAAAGCTTTTTGATATCTCTTTTCGTTTACAAGATATGTACCAATAAACTTCTTAGGGGCGTGGCTTAATATCAATACATATAACTTCTCAACCGTTTGTCCTAAAATTACCAGATTTTCAGCATATGTGCACATTGCATCCTCTAACATACCCTGAGATTTATTTTGCATTCAACAACTAGGGGGCGCTACAGTAAACCCTCGAAGTTGTGCTTTTAGTCACTTTTTGCAGATTTCAGCCTTCGCACTTTAACGAACTCCTCCTAGAGATTTTAAGCGATCAACTTCTACTTTGGTCAGGATGCTGTTAAGACCTTTGTGATTAAAAGTTATCAAAATCGAGAGTTTTCATCAAACAACCTTGACGTGGCGTGGCGGCCATTTTGCCTCATTGTTTATGAAAAAATAAGTTCTTAGAAGTTGTTATAACTCCAAGGTACATTATCCAATCCGCACAAAACTTTTGCATGATGCTACTTCAAGCCTAAACATACTTCAATTGAAAAAAATTCAATAATTCATAGCTCCGCCTACTGGTTAAAGGAAATGTCATATTTTATACTTTTAATTATTCCTCCTAGCCAGGTGACCTGATGAGTCTAAAATTTGTTAAGGATAGCCTTAAGACATTGATGATGCATCATCATGAATTTTTTGAGTTTTCGTTGAACGCTGTTGCCGTGGCGACGCATAGTTTGCCATGAAAAAGGAAGCTGATGGTTTATTGGGTTGGGATGCTCAAAAACTCATGGAACTTTGTACATGTGTCACAGGTCATTGGAAGAAATAGTTTATATGATTTTTTTATTGGCCGTTTTTAAATTGCCTCTATAGCGCCCCCTACAATATTTCAAAAGAGCAGCCCCAGCGCTACGTTTTGGCTACATGTATGAAACTTGGTAGGCACATGTATCCTATGGAGACTTAGAAATAAGTCTCTTGGGACCATGCTCTAAACCCTACCGGAAGTCTGCCATTTTGAATTTAGTGAAAAAAAACACATTTTTGCGAACTCCTACACGCTGGCTCCGATTTCTACGAAATTTGCTGTGGATCTAGATCATCAAAATTTATCAAAATCTTTTTGATATATCTTTGCTTTTACAAGATATGGACCAATACACTTCTTAGGTGCATGGCAAAATATCAATACACATAACATCTCAACCATTTGTTCTAAATTCCCAAAATATTCAGCATATGTGCACATCGCATCCAGTAACATACCCTGAGAATTGTTTTGCATTCGACCACTAGGGGGCGCTACAGTAAACCCGCAAAGCCTACTGGCTAAAGGAAATGTCTGATGTAACTCAGCTGGACTTGTTCCAAAACGGTCCCAAACTTCACATGCTTGATAACACTCATGGCCTGAGGATGTCTACAAGCTAATTTTCCCTAATACAGCGCCACCTGCTGGCCAAAGGAAATCTGCGTTTTGTGACAAACACCTCCAATTTACATTACTTTTACACCATGTGGTTTACACTTGACACAGAACAACGTAATGCATGTTTGCACATGTTCTGTAGCGCCAGGCAGCGGATACAGGAAGCATCGGACTATTTGCAAAACATCATTTCCAGCATCAGGCGGTCCACGCAGGATTAAAAACGTCTCACTCGCGGACGCGCCGTCAGACGGTCGCGGACGTTCTCGGACGTTTTGTTTTTTTAATATATTTAAATTGTTTTCCTGTTTATTTGTAAATTCTGTGTATGTACGTGGAAATCAACGAAAAACCCAGAGTCAAATCCCTTGTACATGGCCAATAAAGCTGATTCTGACACATCTGGCGCTACCCTTTCCTCACACAATGTAGATATATTCTCATCTTTATGAAAATAAATATCTAAATTGTATGGTTTTTATGTAAGACTATAGCCCAAAGTTCTTTGCTTTAAGTGTTCTTGAAGTTCTTTAATTAATAAATGGAAAGCAAAGTTATATTTGACTCCTCCCCTTTTCTTTGCTGATCCGAAAAATTTTCTGAACCGTGACTCAAGAACCGTGATCCGAACCGTGAGGTTTGTGATCTGTTGCATCCCTAGTTGGCGGATATCAGGGTCCTCACAAGTGTAGAAAGACAAATATACAGGACTGTCTCAGAAAATTAGAATATTGTGATAAAGTTCTTTATTTTCTGTAATGCAATTAAAAAAACAAAAATGTCATGCATTCTGGATTCATTACAAATCAACTGAAATATTGCAAGCCTTTTATTCTATTAATATTGCTGATTATGGCTTACAGCTTAAGAAAACTCAAATATCCTATCTCTAAATATTAGAATATTTCCTCAGACCAAGTTAAAAAAAAGATTGATAACAGCAAAACAAAATCAAACATTAGAAAATGTCCATTAATGCACTCAGTACTTGGTTGGGAATCCTTTTGCATGGATTACAGCATCAATGCGGCGTGGCATGGAGGCAATCAGCCTGTGGCATTGCTGAGGTGTTATGGATGCCCAGGATGCTTCAATAGCGGCCTTTAGCTCATTTGCATTGTTGGGTCTGGTGTCTTTCAGCTTCCTCTTCACAATACCCCACAAATTCTCTTTGGGGTTCAGGTCAGGGGAATTGGCAGGCCAATCGAGGACAGTAATGCCATGGGCAGTACACCAGTTACTGGTGGTTCTGGCACTGTGGGCAGGTGCCAGATCATGCTGGAAAATGAAATCCTCATCTCCATAGAGCTTTTCAGCAGACGGAAGCATGTAGTGCTCTAAAATCTCTTGGTACACAGCTGCATTTACTCTGGACTTGATGAAACACAGTGGACCAACACCAGCAGCTGACATGGCTCCCCAAACCATCACTGACTGTGGGAACTTCACACTGGATTTCAAGCAACTTGGATTTTGCTCCTCTCCAGCCTTTCTCCAGACTCTGGCGCCTTGACTTCCAAATGAAATACAACAATACAATACAACCCCATAGAGAATTTGTGGGGTATTGTGAAGAGGAAGCTGAAAGACACCAGACCCAACAATGCAAATGAGCTAAAGGCCGCTATTGAAGCATCCTGGGCATCCATAACACCTCAGCAATGCCACAGGCTGATTGCCTCCATGCCACGCCGCATTGATGCTGTAATCCATGCAAAAGGATTCCCAACCAAGTACTGAGTGCATTAATGGACATTTTCTAATGTTTGATTTTGTTTTGCTGTTATCAATCTTTTTTTTAACTTGGTCTGAGGAAATATTCTAATATTTAGAGATAGGATATTTGAGTTTTCTTAAGCTGTAAGCCATAATCAGCAATATTAATAGAATAAAAGGCTTGCAATATTTCAGTTGATTTGTAATGAATCCAGAATGCATGACATTTTTGTTTTTTTAATTGCATTACAGAAAATAAAGAACTTTATCACAATATTCTAATTTTCTGAGACAGTCCTGTATATGTGTTTGTCTGCTAACCTGTCCTGTTGTGTGTCCTCTGAAGTTGGTCCGTCCTGGGATGCAGATTCCACCCCGGATGCCTCGAGCCCTGAACCCCTCCATCCCTCCTCAAAACGCTGCTGCTGTGGCAGCCGCTGCCGCTGCAGCTGCTGCTGCCGCGGTGGCTGCGGGAGGACAGTCGCTAACACAGCAGGTATTTATCCCCAGTATGATGCGCCGTCTTAAGGGTGAGCTGTCTTAAGGGTGAGCTGTCTTAAGGGTGAGCTGTCTTAAGGGTGGGTCGTCTTAAGGGTGGGTCATCTCAACGTTGTTGTGAAAATATTGGAGTGAAGTAAATAAATGTAGTATTTGTTTGACAAAACGACACATTCATCTTTCTGTCGGATGTTTTATAAACCAAACGATTAATCAATTGATTTGCAGATAATCGTCAATAATAGCATCGGCCCGACATGAGTTCTCTGGTCACTGACACAAACCTTTTCTTCTTGCCCAATCACTTTCCTCCACAGGCACAGCAGCATCAAATGATGTCATCGCCCTCACCTGGGCAGGTGCAAACGCCGCTGTCGATGCCTCCCCCTCCTCAGCCGTCACCTCAACCCCCCACCTCACAGCCCAACTCGGCCAGGTACAACGAGGTGTCCACAGGGGCTCTCAATAAGACCGCCTGTCCTGATTAAAATGGAGGTTCTGCCTTTTGTTTACCCGTTGCCATGGTGATATACCATGCTGGTTTCTAAAATGCTTCCCGTCTCCAGCTCTGGTCCCACTCCGTCTCCGGGAGGTTTCCAGCCCAGCCCGTCCCCTCAGCCCTCACATAGCCCCGCCAACGCTCGGACCCCCCTCAACTATGGAGTCCCCTCACCTGGACCGCTCAACACTCCAGGTACACAAACACCAACAGAGCTCAGCTCAGAGGAGATCTTTAGATCGTCCATCTGAGTACTAACGACGAGATAACTGATCAACTGGAGCCCAACATTGAACCATCAAGAATCAGCTTTTAGTTTATGACGTGTTTTACTTCCGTCAGCTACTTTTAATAAAACATTTGAATGAAACTCGTCACTTTGAATTTAATCTTTAGGGAGAGAGTTGATGGAATCTGTTCTATTTATTTGCTTCTCTGTTCTTATGACGGACTCCTGACTTTACCTTAAATGTTGGTAATGACACTTTTCAACGTCTCCAATGTCTCCCTCTCCGTTCCTGTCCCCTCCTGCCCTCTCTTGTCTCCTTCCTGTCCTCTCTTGTGTCCTTCCTGTCCTCTGTTGTCTCCTTCCTGTCCCTTCCTGTCTCCTTCCTGTCCTCTGTTGTCTCCTTCCTGTCCCCTCCTGTCTCCTTCCTGTCCCCTTCCTGTCCCCTCCTGTCCTACAGGTAACCCTGGCTCAGTGATGAGTCCAGCTGGACCCACGTCTCTAGAGGACCAGCAGTACATGGAGAAACTCAAACAGCTCTCTAAATACATCGAACCTCTGCGCAGGATGATCAATAAGATCGACAAGAACGAAGGTCAGAGCTCAAACCCGTCATCCATTAATCAATTAGTTGATTAGTTGATTCACAGAAAATGTATCTGCAATTAATTAATAACTTGTCGTTTGACCAATCAGAACATTTATTCACATTTCAGTTTGAGGAAAGTTGGAGACATTGATTGATTGGTATAATAATGGTCTATTGAGATCCTTCTCATGACTTTATGAATACTTTATTAATATGTAGTTGTGTTTGTGTTGACAGACAGGAAGAAGGACCTGAGTAAGATGAAGAGTCTGTTGAACATCCTGACGGATCCAAACACCAGGTACGTGTCCTCGTCAATACCTCCATAAGAGGACATCACTCTCACCTGTGTGTCCTCTCTCACCCGTCTGTCCTCTCTCACCTGTGTGTCTTCTGTCCTACAGGTGTCCCCTGAAGACGCTACAGAAGTGTGAGATAGCTCTGGAGAAGCTGAAGAACGACATGGCCGTGGTGAGAACCACGTTCACACTAACGTTTTTCACATGGAAGCTAACAAACAAAAGTGAACACCAAAGTTTGACATTTTAAAGTCACCAGAAGAAAACTCAGATCAGAGGTTTGGAGGTCTGGATGGATGAAATCACAGGTTGCTATGGTGATGGTCTGGTTGTGTTGTAATGGTGCCCCCCCCCAACCCCCCACCCCCCACCTTATGTGGTTTTCAGCCCACCCCCCCTCCCCCCCAGGTGTCCTCTAAGCAGCAGTACCTGTGTCAGCCGCTGCTGGATGCCGTCATGGCCAACATCCGGTCCCCGGTCTTCAACCACTCCCTGTACCGGACCTTCGCCCCCGCCATGACCGCCATCCACGGACCCCCCATCACGTAAGTCCAAAACCACCAGAGACCACATGAGGACGGTGTCTCTTTATACAAGATGTTTTTATTTGGTGGACTGAGCCTTTAAAAGGAGACCTGATGCTATTAATTATTATGGACCAGAATGTAAACTCATATGAGGCGAACTCTGAGGACCCGGAGAGGACCAGGTCTTTAGATTATCCGGTTTTATTTAGCTTGATTGTGTTCAGTGTCCTCAGACATTAAAGCTCATGAAACAGGAAGCAGCAGTTAAAGACGGTGTGAAGTGATTTGTTGTGGTTCTGGTTCTCAGGGGGCCCAACGTCTCCGGGAGGAAGAGGAAGCACGAGGAAGACGAGCGGCAGACCATCCCCAACATCCTGCAGGGAGAGGTGGCCCGCCTCGACATCAAGTTCCTCGTGAACCTGGACCCGTCATTCTGCAGCAACAACGGCACCGTGCACCTGGTCTGCAAACTGGGTACAGACCAGAACACACGATGGACCACTAGAACCAGCACACAGTTGACCTGGTAGACCATCAGAGCCAGCACACACACCAGTAGAAGCAGTAGACCACTAGAACCAGAACACACGATAGACCACTAGAACCAGGACACACGATAGACCACTAGAACCAGGACACACGATAGACCACTAGAACCAGGACACACGATAGACCACTAGAACCAGAACTCAAGATAGACCACTAGAACCAGAACTCACGATAGACCACCAGAGCCAGAACTCACGATAGACCACCAGAACCAGAACACACGATAGACCACTAGAACCAGGACACACGATAGACCACTAGAACCAGAACTCACGATAGACCACAAGAACAGTTTGACTCTGATACCATCAAGATGTTCTGATCTGGTTCTGTGTTTGTTCTCAGATGATAAGAACCTTCCCAGTGTTCCTCCTCTACAGCTCAGTGTTCCTGCTGATTATCCAGACCAGAGTCCATACTGGGCCGACGACGGGGACCAGTACGGTGAGACCACCTCCATCAAACACTTGAGATTAAGATCCAGAAACCAGAACCATGTGGTGAACGTCTTTATATTGTTCGGAGTGTTTTATCAAACAGGTTCACTGGCAGGAAGTCTGTTACTAATGAATGTTTATTGATCACATGTGTTGAATGATGAGGTGATGATCACATGACCCGTCTGCTCCACCAGGTGCGAACGGCTTCCTGCAGACGGTCCACAGAAACATGACGTCCAAACTGCTGCAGCTTCCTGACAAACACTCGGTGACGGAGCTGCTCAACACCTGGGCCCAGAGCGTCCGCCAGGCCTGTCTGTCAGCCGCCTGAAGCCCCGCCCACTACCGGACAACAACATCACCGGTCACTGACTCTACCCGTTAACAACAACAACACCCGTCAGTGACTCCACCCGTCAACAACACCACCCGTCAACACCACCCGTCAACAACAACACCACCCGTCAGTGACTCTACCCGTCAACAACAACACCACCCGTCAGTGACTCTACCCGTCAACAACAACAACACCCGTCAGTGACTACCCGTCAACAACAACACCTGTCAGTGACTACCCGTCAGTGACTCCACCCGTCAACAACACCACCCGTCAGTGACTCCACCCGTCAACAACACCACCCGTCAGTGACACCACCCGCCAGTGACTCTACCCGCCAGTGACTCTACCCGTCAACAACACCCGTCAGTGACTCTACCCGTCAACAACACCCGTCAGTGACTCTACCCGTCAGTGACTCTACCCGTCAACAACACCCGTCAGTGACTCTACCCGTCAGTGACTCTACCCGTCAACAACACCCGTCAATGACTCCACCCGTCGACTCTACCCGTCAACGACTCCACCCGTCAGTGACTCTACCCGTCAACAACACCCGTCAGTGACTCTACCCGTCAACAACACCCGTCAGTGACTCTACCCGTCAACAACACCACCCGTCAGTGACTCTACCCGTCAACACCACCCGTCAGTGACTCTACCCGTCAACACCACCCGTCAGTGACTCTACCCGTCAACACCACCCGTCAGTGACTCTACCCGTCAACAACACCACCCGTCAGTGACTCCACCCGTCAACAACACCACCCGTCAGTGACTCCACCCGTCAACACCACCCGTCAGTGACTCTACCCGTCAACAACACCACCCGTCAGTGACTCTACCCGTCA
>NW_027466575.1:40000-150000 GCF_050575085.1 Anarhichas minor | reverse complement strand
GTTTAGGCTGTGTGTTTAGGCGTGTTCCTGCGTGTTTAGGCTGTGTGTTTAGGCATGTTAAGGCGTGCTCCTGTGTGTTTAGGCGTGCTCCTGTGTGTTTAGGCGTGCTCCTGTGTGTTTAGGCGTGCTCCTGCGCGTTCCTGTGTGTTTAGGCGTGTTCAGGCATGTTCCTGTGTGTTTAGGCATGTTTAGGCGTGCTCCTGTGTGTTTAGGCGTGCTCCTGTGTGTTTAGGCGTGCTCCTGCGTGTTCCTGTGTGTTTAGGCGTGTTCAGGCATGTTCCTGTGTGTTTAGGCATGTTTAGGCATGTTTAGGCGTGCTCCTATGTGTTTAGGCGTGCTCCTGTGTGTTCAGGCGTGTTCCTGTGTGTTTAGGCGTGTTCCTGTGTGTTCAGGCGTGTTCCTGTGTGTTTAGGCGTGTTCCTGTGTGTTTAGGCGTGTTCCTGTGTGTTTAGGCGTGGTCCTGTGAACCACCTGTCAAGACTTAAAAAGACAGTCACCTTCTTGATGAGCTCACTCCAGCTCCAGCAGCTGATTTCTCCGTTTCCTGCACTGAGGAGGTGACAGTCAGTGGAGAGGAGGGAGAACACGGGGCCTTCATGGGCTGGAGGAGAGTGTAGGATATTAGAGAACTCAACCACAGGAGAGCTAAACAAAAACCATGTGAATCTACTTTGACTTACCTGTGAAGGTGAGAACAGGTTTCTGACTCAGAGCGGTGGCGTCTGGACTCAGAGCTGCCGACAGGCTGCAACACAACGATCATTAATATGAATGTGAACATTAATATGAATATAACAGAGCTCTGCATTGATGCGTTGGAGTCTCTGACCTGAACACAGCGATCTCTCCGTAGTTGTTTCCAGCTGCTAGAAATCGACCACAGGGAGAGAAACTCTGAGAGAAGACGGACATGTGGAGGAGCTGCAGGACGACAGCTGTGTTATTATTATAATAATATATGAATTATGTTCTGTCGAGCCTCTGAATAACACGCTTTATTAATGCTTTACTAACGTCATAATACAACTCCATTAATATGAATAATGAAGCCACATGATCAATGATCACCACCGTGTTAAAGTGTGCTGACCTCAGCTCGTATCAACACGATCTAACATGCAGCAGACTTTAATATCATCACTCCTCTGAATCTTAAAGGAGAAGCGACATAAAGAGATGTATTAACGTTACAATCTGTGCTCATTGACTTATTGTTACACATTCAAACACCACGAGAGTCTCTGCCACGTGACCGTGTATTCAAACGTGTTTAAACGTTTACTAACGAGCTAGAAAACACTGAATCACCAGAACTCTAACCCTGACCCTGAGGCGGACAAAGACATCTGTCTCCCCTGTATCCCCGTTAACGTCCGGTTAACGAACATAATCATCGTAGTTTACCTCGACGGGACCCATGCTGCTCACACCGACACGCGGGGCTCGTTAAACGGCTGCTACCGGAGAGAAGAGTCGGTAATAAAAGCAGAAAAATCACCAACGATGCGAGGAGGGAACGAGCGGAACACGGGCGAGGGAATATGACGTCAGTGCTGACGCAAGGGATTCTGGGTCACGTAGTTCATAAATAAATAGTGAAAGATATTAAATCGTAAACAAAATAATAATAAACTAAACTATTGATTTAAAAAAATGAATTGTGACAAATCACATAATAATAACCTGTGGATATATATGAAGCAGCACAAAGCTTTAATACCCTGTCAGCACAGAGTGGGTTCATTTCATATTGTTTAATATCTACAAACAGATTTATGTCTTTAATGCAACAGAAAGACCTGAACACATTTGTGATGTGGAAGTAAACCGTCTTATTGGATTTATTGAAGAAGTGACCAAATGAACAAACCAAACCACCATAAACATCTGTAAATATTATGTACTTTATTTTGTTTCATGTATTTTGCATAAAAAGACAAACATCAGTGGTAGAAAATAACTCGTACTTGTACTTTCTATTTTCTGATACTTTCTCCTGTCTTCATCTCCTTTATTTAATAACTTTAACATTTTACAAACTAAAACATAAAGACTTTTAAAATACGACGCACTGTAAAATATGTAGTACTGTAAAAAGTATAATGTTGCTCTGAGATGTAGTACACTAAGGCGTACTATATTTATCTCTAACGTGTATAAAGATGCATACTACTTGATGAATATATATATATTGATTATTGGTCATTAAACAGGATGATAAAAGCTGATAAAATGACCTCAGAGTGTTATTTGCATCGTAAACGATGAAGATCTCTGTTCGGCTTTTTTTTTTCTTTTTATTCTGCGCATGATTACGCGCAGCGGCGGCGGCGCGGCAGCGGCAGGAAGTATGCTGGCGAAGCGGCGGTAGAGAGAGAGAGAGTGCGCGAGAGGGAGAGGGAGAGGGAGAGGGAGCGCGAGCGGGGGGGGAAGAACCAAGAACCAAGAACCAAGAACCAAAAGTCGGTGTTTGAACCGGAGGAGGAGAAAAATATAAAATGCCGAATCCGTGAAAAACGTGCACATTATTATTATTTTTTTTACATCTTCCACGCGGTGCATCGTTCACCTCGCGCGGGCGCAGAGGCCGATTGAGGGGTAAGTGTTGCGCGGGAAAAAACACGACTCATATATATATATAAAGAAAAAAACAACCAACGAGGGTTTTCCATCAATGGGGGCCGAGAGATCTTTGTGTAGCTCCGGGCTAGCTCAGGGGTTAGCTCAGGATGCTAACCTTCGATGCTACTCTAACGAGCTCCTGCAGCGGCGACAGTTTACTGTCATTGTATTCATAATGTACTTATAAATACACACTGGGAGTATTTGTAACCCGTGCAGCTCTGTGTGTTGAGCTGTTTTGTTGTTTTTGTTTACCATTTTGTGGTTTTCCTACTTCCGTTTTACCCCCTTTCTCTCATCGGAGGAGGAGGGGGATTGATGCTAACGCTAGCTCGGTGCTAACGCTAGCTCGGCCGTGTGTCTTGACTCTCTTTCACCTACGTGTCCTCAAATACTTATTTTAAAATAAAACCATGAATGTTGTTGATAAGTTAACGCGCGTCTTGTTTATTTTTTTAATAATAATAACTACACGTAGCTGTAGCCAGCGGGCTGTGTGCTAGGTTGTGTTTTGTGGGGCTAAAAAGATGCTATCCCCGTTAGCATTGGGGGGAAAATGGCTCTCTGCTCGATAGAAAGCCATTTTCCAAATGAAACGGGGGGTCTCAGTGAGAGTGTGTCCGGCGGCTGTAGCTGTTGTCTCTGGACTTTATTCTGGAGGAAACGCACCATTAAAAACCGAGCTTTATTTGTAGTTTATTTAAAGTAAACCCCCGTTTATCTGCCCCCCACCCCGGTTCAACAGTAAATGTCGGAGGAGATCTCCCCGCTTTTGTCCGGATAAAACATCCGGCTGGAGGGTTGAGAGAGAAGAAGAGAGACGGACCAAGGTCACGTGGGTTAGGGTCTAAATATGGAGCAAGTTTATTAAAATGTACAAATATATATAAAATGTTAGTTTAATGAAGCCCCGATCAAAACAACGGCTCCATGTGTGAATCCACCCACATCTGCGTGATTGTTTTTTAGTGAATAAAACGCAGTTTTTCTCTTGTTTGTTGTAAACTGGTTTGTTTACATTAAACCTGAGAGGAAGCGTTTTGATTGGCTGCTGTCTTCTTCATTCAAATCTGACGCTTTTCATCTGTCAAACATATTTCACATTAAAAAAATGAGATTAAAACTTTATTATCACTGAAGTTCATAACAACAGTTACAATATAAAAACAAGCAGAAAACACCACAGATTGTATTTAATTTTTTCATGAATTAATTTACTAACATGTTTATGTCTAAACTAATACTTCAATGAGTAGTAAATACACAGTATCATCTAAGAGTATACATATAGAATACACAGTAAACCTATTGTAGTAATGTTAATAGTGAGAGTACACAGCTGGAGGTATAAATACTGTGAATACTCAGGAGTTCAGCAGTACAACAAACGGTACAAATGTACAAAAACCTACATTCAATTCTACAGGAAACACAAAAAACACACCAAAGAGAAAGTACATTTGAATTATATATTCAAATATTTTATTACAAATCAAGAATATTGTGAAAATAGCAACACGTGATGTAAATAACCATTGTTTAATTATTAACAGTTATTAGCTCCAATAATTCAGTTTGTTCAGATAATAATATGAATTATTATTATTATTAATACAATTACTATTAATAATAATAATAATAAATAATATTAATGAGTTTAATGTGAAAGAAGAAAAGTTTCATATTCTGTATTTATTTCGATTCACAGAATAATTATTATTATGAATAAACATTTATTTCGCATATTTTTATTAATATTTAACGTTTGAAGACAGCAACAAGTGCTGGTCTAGTTACTGGTCTGGTTGCTGGCTTGCATACTGGTCTGGTTGCTGGTCGGGATACTGGTCTTGATGCTGGTCTGGATACTGGTTTGCATACTGGTCTTGATGCTGGTTTGCATACTGGTCTTGATGCTGGTCTAGTTACTGGTCTGGATGCTGGTTTGCATACTGGTCTTGATGCTGGTTTGCATACTGGTCTGGATGCTGGTTTGCATACTGGTCATGTTGCTGGTCTGGATGCTGGTTTGCATACTGGTCTGGATGCTGGTTTGCATACTGGTCTGGTTGCTGGTCTAGTTACTGGTCTGGTTGCTGGTTTGCATACTGGTCTGGTTGCTGGTTTGCATACTGGTCTGGTTGCTGGTCGGGATACTGGTCTTGATGCTGGTCTGGATACTGGTCTTGATACTGGTCTGGTTGCTGGTCTAGTTACTGGTCTGGATGCTGGTTTGCATACGGGTCTGGATGCTGGTTTGCATACTGGTCTAGTTACTGGTCTTGATGCTGGTCTAGTTACTGGTCTGGATGCTGGTTTGCATACTGGTCTTGATGCTGGTTTGCATACTGGTCTGGATGTTGGTTTGCATACTGGTCTGGTTGCTGGTCCAGTTACTGGTACGGATGCTGGTTTGCATACTGGTCTGGTTGCTGGTCTAGTTACTGGTCTGGTTGCTGGTTTGCATACTGGTCTTGATGCTGGTCTGGATACTGGCCTTGATGCTGGTCTGGATGCTGGTTTGCATATTGGTCTGGATGCTGGTTTGCATACTGGTCTGGATGCTGGTTTGCATACTGGTCTGGATGCTGGTCTGCATACTGGTCTGGATGCTGGTCTGGATGCTGGTTTGCATGCTGGTCTAGTTACTGGTCTGGATGCTGGTCTAGTTACTGGTCTGGATGCTGGTTTGCATACTGGTCTGAATGCTGGTCTGGTTGCTGGTTTGCATACTGGTCTGGTTGCTGGTTTGCATACTGGTCTGGATGCTAGTTTGCATACTGGTCTTGATGCTGGTTTGCATACTGGTCTGGATGTTGGTTTGCATACTGGTCTGGTTGCTGGTCCAGTTACTGGTACGGATGCTGGTTTGCATACTGGTCTGGTTGCTGGTCTAGTTACTGGTCTGGATGCTGGTTTGCATACTGGTCTTGATGCTGGTTTGCATACTGGTCTGGATGTTGGTTTGCATACTGGTCTGGTTGCTGGTCCAGTTACTGGTACGGATGCTGGTTTGCATACTGGTCTGGTTGCTGGTCTAGTTACTGGTCTGGTTGCTGGTTTGCATACTGGTCTTGATGCTGGTCTGGATACTGGCCTTGATGCTGGTCTGGATGCTGGTTTGCATATTGGTCTGGATGCTGGTTTGCATACTGGTCTGGATGCTGGTTTGCATACTGGTCTGGATGCTGGTCTGCATACTGGTCTGGATGCTGGTCTGGATGCTGGTTTGCATGCTGGTCTAGTTACTGGTCTGGATGCTGGTCTAGTTACTGGTCTGGATGCTGGTTTGCATACTGGTCTGAATGCTGGTCTGGTTGCTGGTTTGCATACTGGTCTGGTTGCTGGTTTGCATACTGGTCTGGATGCTAGTTTGCATACTGGTCTTGATGCTGGTCTGCATACTGGTCTGGATGCTGGTTTGCATACTGGTCTGGATGCTGGTTTGCATACTGGTCTGGATGCTGGTTTGCATACTGGTCTGGTTGCTGGTCTAGTTACTTTTCTGGATGCTGGTTTGCATACTGGTCTGGTTGCTGGTCTAGTTACTGGTCTGGATGCTGGTTTGCATACTGGTCTTGATGCTGGTCTGGTTGCTGGTTTGCATACTGGTCTGGTTGCTGGTCTAGTTACTGGTCTGGATGCTGATTTGCATACTGGTCTAGTTACTGGTCTGGATGTTGGTTTGGTTGCTGGTCTGGATGCTGGTTTGCATACTGGTCTGGTTGCTGGTCTAGTTACTGGTCTGGATGCTGGTTTGCATACTGGTCTTGATGCTGGTCTGGTTGCTGGTCTGGATGCTGGTTTGCATACTGGTCTTGATGCTGGTCTGGATGCTGGTCTAGTTGCTGGTTTGGTTGCTGGTCTTGATATGGTGTAATTTTATAAATGTACAATTATTAGTGTTACAAATTGTTTATGTGTCACAAACTGTTGTGTCGTGGTGCTTTGTTGTTACAGAGCGTTAGGTGTGGGTTATTAAGTGTTGTTATAAAGTTATAACCATGACTAGAGGTCCCTCTCAACACACTCTACACAAGTATGGCCAACAATATATCTTGCTGCCTGTTGAAGAGTCACAGAAGTTGTTTCTATGCACCGGTATGACGGTGTGTGAAAAATGTATATCATACGGGAAATTAAAACCGGTATACCGCCCAGCACTGCTGGTCTGGATACTGCCTCTATATTCTTCAGACTGGTTCTGTTGGGTTTTCGGTGTCCTGGTTCAGCTCTGCTCATGTTTAACATCATATTGTAATAATTATTAAGTTATTTGTGTGTGACTGTATGTGTGTGTGTGTGTGAGTGACTGTGTCCAATTCTGTTTCTATATAAAAACATCAAACATTCACGGTTTCCTGCTTTTTAAATTTTGTTTATTTTCTGCTTTTCTTTGTTTAATATCAAAGAAATTAATATTTTGTCTGAAAAAAGACGTCAGATTAATCAATAAGAACAAGAATCATTAGTTATAATGTTTACGTTCTATATAAACGTGTGTATACACGTGTTTTTTTACTTGTATTAAAAACAATGACATCATTGATACATGTTTAGTTTTAAAGTCTAAATAAAAGGTTGAATAAATAATCTGCTGTAGAGTGACGTCTTATTTTGTTTGTTTTTATTTGTTTACTTACGAATAATTCAATCTTTAAAATAAAATGCCCATCACAAGTTTAAAACGATATATATAAGAAACTATCAAATATCACCAAAGATCCGCCAACTGTCACAATAGTTTAATAATCTTTCATACTTCTAGATAGTTTAAAGATTATAGGATTGTCTTAGTTTAACAAACTTCAAAGTAATCGGATGATTTTGATTATTTAAGTGGGTTTAAATGAGCTGTCAATGAATATTACTCATTTAAAGTGTTACGTTGACCCTTTAAATAACCTTCCTGTCTCTTCTTCTTGTCTCCACAGTGATACCTCATTGGCTGGTGTGACCCCGCAGGCCCGCCTCCTCCCAAGGTGGGCCCTGATTGCCCGGACCTCGCTCTGGGGAGAGAATGGCCGCCCTCAGCTGAAGAGCTAAGCTCCCTAACGTCACTGTTCATTGCTTTTGTTGTGAACCGTCATTTCCCACCGCCCGATTCGCTTCAGAGTACTATGGCAATGCATGATATGAGTCGAGCCAAGGGTTTCCCCTGTAAAGAGTGTGATATGGTTTGTCCGAGTACTCCAAGTCTCCTAGAACATATGAAAGCACATTATCAGCAGGAAGAGAACGGTCGCTTCGAGTGTGAACAGTGTGGTCGTATTTACAAGCACGCAGCTAGCTTAGCCAATCATAAGAAGTCTCACGAGGTGGGTTCGTTCCAGTGCCCCGTGTGTACCCGTACGCTGCCCAACGCCGTCGCGTTGAAGAACCATTTACGTATTCATACATTGTCCCCTAGTAGCGCCCACGCAGAGGAAGAGAGCGAAGAGGTGCCCGAAGAGGCAGGACACGACGAGAGGGACTACGGTCTCGCCCAAGACCTCTCGGACGGGTTTGGGCGCCCTCATTTGAATAATAGTGGTATGGGACATAGTGTCCTACAAAGCCACGAGACAGACGACCACGGGAAAAAAGGCTCCCCCGAATCAGACGACGCCTGGGACAGACCCTTCAAGTGCGACCAGTGTGACCGGACCTACCGGCACCACGGCAGCCTGGTGAACCACAAGAAGTGTCACCAGCAAGGAACTTTCAAGTGCTCTGTGTGTTTTAAACAATTCAGCAACCTGGCTGCGTTAAACAGCCACGAGAGAACTCACTCGAAGTTCAAGACCCCCGGGGCGACCATGGTGAGCAGCAGCAGCCTCCACGGTTCGGAGCGCGGTGGCACGCAGTCGTCCCAGAGCGACGACACAGCCTCGTGCTTCTGCCACCTGTGCCAGATAGCGCTGCCCAATAAGACAGACTTTCAGGAGCACATCCTGTTGCACAACGCGGCCTCGCCCTCCCTCGGCCTGCCGCGCAGCTTCCCGGGCATCATGCCCCACAATCTGAGCGCGGTTCGATCCACGGCGTACCCCCCCACTCTGGGTGACCCTCTGCCGCTGCCGCCCGTGCCCAGTGACAAAAGAGGTCCCTACGACCCCATAATGGGCCCTCCGGTCAACAATCCCATCTACACATGCGCATACTGTGGCGCAGGACACCCAGATCTGGAGACGTTGAAAGTCCACTATCTGACCCATGATCCCCACCCGGGCTCCCACGGACAGGACAGCTCCCTCCTGAACTCGGACACACTAAGTTCCGGTTCACAGGGCTCGGTGTCTTCCCCCTCCGGAGGCCGTGTGCCCCAGCCCAACTCTCCAGATGATGGAGAGCGCCGCTTTAAGTGCGGTGAATGCGGCAAAAGCTATCGGCACGCAGGAAGCCTTGTCAACCACAAACGCTGCCATCAGACGGGCCACTACCAGTGCACTATCTGTTGTAAGCAGTACCCTCACCTGGCAGCGCTACACAGCCACCTACGAAGTCACAAGGGGCGTGGCTCCAACCAGTCGATCAATAACGACAGCAATGACTGGTTGTCTCCGGAGCCGCTTACTCTGGACTCCCAGCAAAGCTACGTCCAGGAGGGCAGCGGTGCAACCACTCCAATTTCCCTTCCAGGGAATCTAGGGGATGCCGCCCACTTTGTACCGGACGGTAGCCACAGCAGTGGACTGGACTCTCTCGAGTTCCACGATCGCTTCGACGGCAGCTCTCTTTCTCAGAGCAACTCTGCCCATCGTCAGGCCGACAGACACGTGTGCGCCGACTGCGGCGAGATGTACGGAGACGTATCCGGCATCAAGTCGCACATGTGTCCCCGTCGCGGCCAGCAGCCGCAACCGCAGCAGAGCACCATGTCCAATGGTTTCATGGGCAGCATGAACTACCACAGCTCCAGTGGAACCTCGCTGCCCACCGGGAGCTCCAGCAGCCTGAAAGAAGGCAGCAGCCAACGACAATACTCCCAGAGCGGAGGCAAGAGAATGGGTAGCAATGACAAAGATGACGAGGACGACGGTGAAGTGTATCAGTGTTCGGTGTGCGGCAACCACTACGCAAGCCTCAGGGCCCTCAGAAGCCACTTGCGTAGCCATGCCAATAACCCGACGGGGCCAGGACCCTCCACCTTAGAGCAAGAGTGGAGGATGATCTGCTCCACCTGTGGCCAGAGCTTCTCCAGGAAGCAGGACCTCCTGAATCACCAGTTAGTCCACGGTCCCCAAAGGCCGGACGGCCAGCAACAGGGTATCGTTGGCAGCTCGGCTAATGGCAATGACAAGATGGATGGACGCAACCACATCTGTGTTGACTGTGGCATGTTTTTTGCTGACCGCCACCACCTGATCACCCACCTGTGCCCTGGTAAGAATCGGGGAAGCTCCCTGAGCAAGCAAGGCCTGAACGGAGCCAAAGGGATGTCTGGAGGAGACGGTGTCAGCGGTGGGGTTGCAGGAGGAAGCCGTGATGTCGGCGGCGATGGACGTAGGCCTATGGTAGACCAAAGCGACAAGCCCCACAAGTGCGACCAATGCGGTCGAGGATACAGACACCCCTGCTCACTCCTTAACCACAAGAAGTCCCACAAGACTGGTGTTTTCCGCTGCTTGGTGTGTCAGAAACGCTACTACAATCTGCTGGCTCTCAAGAACCACCAAAGGACCCACTTTGATCTAAAGAGGTAGGTCCCTGATCCTGTAAAAAATTTGTATCCATGTTTTGATTGTATCTAGTGGTATGACGGATCGTTGTCAAGCCATAATGCCATAATCTGGGCCATAATGCATAAAGTAATATCCTCCACAAAGGGTCGTGTTTAATTCCACCAAGTTTAGAAATGTCACGTATTTACAGAGATTCTGTTGTTTCTTTCATCTCTGCCCATCCCTGCTGCAGGCACAAGTGTGAAGAATGCGGCAAGGCGTTCAAGATCCAAAAGCAGCTGATCAACCACCTTCGTCTCCACGAGGAGCACCGAGCCAAAGGCCTCGTTCGGACCGGCCCCAACGGTTCCCGCTTCCAGCAGCCCGGCCCGTCTCAAATGCAGACTATGAGGGGGGAGTCCTCAAAGAGCCAGGCGATGAAATACAGCCATCAAGGTTTCAAGAAGCCCTACTCTTCAGCTGGAACCTCCAGGCCACAGAAGTTTGACCCAGCTGAGACCGGACGGCGGCCTTTTGCCTGTGAAGAATGTGGCAAGACGTACCGGCATGCAGGCAGCCTGGCCAATCACAAGAACCTTCACAAAATTGGGGAGTACCATTGCAATGTCTGCAACTCGACATACCCCAACCGGCTGGCCATGAAGAACCACCTACGTCTCCACTTCGCCCAGAAGAAGCACAACTGCCAAGAATGTGGCAAGGGCTTCCGCACACAGAGGCAGCTAGCTACCCACACTACAGCCGGCCTGTGCAAAGGGCCGCAGGGCCCCGGGGTCCAGATGGATTTTGAGTGCGATGGCTGCTGTGAAGGCTTCACCACGGCGGATGAGCTCGCAGCCCACGACTGCCCGGCCCAGCACCTGCCTTCGTCCTCAACCACCACCAACAGCTCCACCAACATCAGCTTGGAGAGGAGCTCGGTGGACCTGGACTCCGACGAGAGGCCCTACGCGTGCGACCTGTGCAGCTGTGCCTACAAACATGCCAGCTCCCTGCTGAACCACAAGCACACCCACAAGACGGGCAACTTCCGGTGCAACTTCTGCGACAAGCCGTACACCAACTACATGGCGCTGCGCAACCACATGCGCATCCACACCCAGCGGAAGAAGCACATCTGCCACACGTGTGGGAAGGCCTTCCGGCTGGCCAGATTCCTCCGGAACCACCAGAAGGTCCACGAGGAGGGCGCCACCCCCTTCGGCTGCCCCACCTGCGGGAAGAGCTTCCAGGGGAGATCCGGTCTAGCCAGGCACCGCTGCGGGGACAACCAGGTAGGCATGGAAGTGAGGAGGAAGGCCACTGCACCCGCGGGAGAGGGCGACGAGTGTCGGTACACGTGAGTTCTCGTCAGTTGTTTGTGATTCTACGAAGTTGGAAAAACAAAAAAAAAGTAGTGAAGATAAATTTAGGTCTCTACGTGTCTATTACAGGTATATGATCTCCAATCCGGCTTCCTTGGGACCATACGCGTGCCGGAATTCGGATTTTTCTGAAGTTTGGACAAATTGAATTAGTGGAGAGACCAGATAAGTCAAACCCGTTTGCTTTCAGATAGCATATGTCACACATTTTTGGATTTGTTAGGCTTCCTACATGTTTTAGATGTTTTGTTTTCATGCTTTGTTTTGACACAGATCTGATTGAAGTATTTTGTGTGTAGCATATTAGCTAAATCTCAAGTACTGATGTTGTTTGTTGCTTTGCTCTTGTTGTGATTTTGACTGTAGTCTTTGTTTGTGTTTGTTTCTTTCGGACAGTTATTAGTCAATGTAGTTTTATGATGGGGGCTCTTGCATTTTTGATGTGTTGGCAAACTAAAAATCACAGGAAAGATCAGGAAGTATTTGGAGCTAGCTGCACTGCACATGTCTGGAGGTTTATGTTCTCAACAGGTAAAGGATGCTTTGCTACAGTCTGACATGGTTGAGGTTCTTTGGGCATGTTTGATGGATCTTTCATCATTACAGAATTTAGTAACCAGCCAAAAGAAGGCGGTGACGGTCTTTGAAATTTGTTTCCAGATGTAAAAGCAGGAGTTTGAAGCTTGTGTCCATCTGTGCAGTGCAGGGAGCAGCAGATACCTCCCAGCCCCCCCAGCATGAACTCCCAGTAGTTTGTCCACAGTTTGTCCCCCCCCCCCAGCAGTCCTCTCCCCTATGACCTGTGTAGAAGTCATAACTTTAAATGGTACACCACTTTGTAGTAAGTCTTCTTTGAAAGCTTTAAGCCGGATTTCAGATCATATACCTGTATGTACAACATCTTAGATGTTAAAGTATTTCAATAATTGTAAAGAAAAAGTGGTAAACCAGTAAGTGAGATAAACTTGGATAGAGCAGCGAAAACAAAACTACCGTCTTCCGTTACTAATCCCCCCCCCCCCCCCCTTGCTGTTCCCTGTCTTGTCTCTGCACAGATGTGATCAGTGCGGTCGCTCCTACCGCCACGCCAGCTCCCTCCTCAACCACAAGAACACCCACACCGTCGGCATCTACCACTGCGCCGTGTGCCTCAAGACCTACTCCAACCTGCTCGCCCTGAAGAACCACCGCCGCATCCACTCAGAGACGCGGCGCCACCGTTGCCACGACTGCGGCAAGGCCTTCCGTGTTTCCTCCCAGCTATACAACCACCGACGCGTCCACCAGAAGCAGAGGGAGCTGACCTGCCGGTCCTGCCAGCGAGCTTTTCCCACGCAGGCCAGCTTCAGGCTCCACATGGAGATCACCCACGGTCAGGCGCCGCAGCCCCACCAGCCCAGACCCCAGCAGCCCCGAGCCGGGGGCTCCCAGGAGCTGGGCTGGGGGTCTGGCCTGGACCTCACTTTGATGCAAGAGCAAGGACTCAACCCGAGCGGCGTGGGCAAAGCCCGCGGCCGAGGCGAGGTCATCAAACCCCACGTGTGTGATCAGTGCGGCCGGTCTTACCGCCACGCCAGCTCCCTACTCAACCACAAGAACAGTCACAAGACCGGAACCTACTTCTGCAATTCCTGCCAGAAGGAGTTCCCCAACCTCATGTCCCTCAAGAACCACCGGCGGATCCACACCGAGCCCAAACGTTACCAGTGCCCCGACTGCGGAAAGTCCTTCCGGGTCTCCACCCAACTCGTCTGCCACCGCCGCATCCACACCAAGGAGAAGCCGTTCTCCTGCCAGCAGTGCGACAAGCGCTTCTCGTCCCGGTCCAACCTGAGGCACCACATGAAGGTGCATTGGAGCGGCTCCACGGCGCCCCCCCCCATGCCGCCCAACTTCCTGGGTATGCCCGGCGGCGCCTTCATATAACCTAAGGGATGAGGGAGGGAGTCGGGGTAGGGGTGTGTGTATGTGTGGGGGGGGGGCGAAACATTAGGGATGGGGGGGTGCAGTCACATGCCAAGGTTTCTGGAAGTACCAAAAAAGTAGCTCTTCCTCCTGTTCACCCTCCTCTTCCTCACTTTGTTCCATGTGTGGCTGCAGTGTGTGTGGAGACAGAACAGACTCACTAAACAGGAGGAAGGACACAAAATGGACGCCACACACACACACTTTCCTGACCTTCCTTCATGGACGTCCCCACGAGGTCCTGGTTGTAGAAGTGTCCCACATAGACTGACATGGTTCACTACACCTGCCTTACTTCCTGCTGCATGTTTATGAGCCTCACAGTCAGCTGGAACCAGACTGGTTCTGACCGACCCGGCTCGTATGGACTGATGAGTCCTGTGGTTTGTAGACTGAGCTGCTGTGATGGTCGACATCGGAGGCGTTGGGGAAGTCCGTGTGTTTTTTTTTTTTTTGTCCATTTCAACCCCGGGAGCCGATTGGTGCTGCAGTCTGTTTCCCCACCTCCATCCCGGGTCTGCTGGTGTTTCTTCTCGTGCCCTTCGTCACAATGTTTTTAGACCGAGTTCTGACCCGAGTTGGTCCAAAGTGTTTCATTTGAGACCATGTGGGTGCAGAGCTGGAGACTGAGAGCTTTGGTGTGTGTGTGTGTGTGTGTGTGTGTGTGTGTGTGTGTGTGTGTGTGTGTGTGTGTGTGTGTGTGTGTGTGTGTGTGTGTGTGTGTGTGTGTGTGTGTGTGTGTGTGTGTGTGTGTGTGTGTGTGTGTGTGTGTGTGTCCTCGTTCACACACAGATTATTTCCTTCCAGAACGTCGTGAAGTAAACAACCAGAACTCAAAGACCTCTTACTATCTTTTTACCACGTGGTCTTCATCATCAGATTTAAAAGCTAGTAAGTTGATATTGAGTAATTATTTTGGTGGAAGTAAAGTTAACGTTAACTTTAGTAGTTTCCTGTCTTTTGTTCTGGAGCTTTCAGCTGTAAAAGACAGTAAGTGGACCTTGAGTTTTGGACTCTTCTGTCAATCGGTCATGAATATGATTATTTGAGACTGTAAAAAAAATTAAATATCGCTACGTCGGCTAATATTTTAAGCGTGTACAGATATCTTAAAGAGACAGAACCACTCATGGAGGATAATTAGCATAATGTTTATTTAGTCAACGTTTCTGTTGAGTCGACCACGACGCCATCTTGTTTGTCGATGTTCAAAATGAGTTAGCCCGTCTCCGTATCCTGTCTTTGTTGCCCATCTTCGTACACCGTTGCCCGTCTCCGTTTCTTGTCTCCGTTGCCCATCTCCGTTGCCCTTCTCCGTTGCTCCTCTCCGTTGCCCATCTCCGTTGCTCCTCCCTGTCTCTGTGTGTGATCGAGGGCGGAGTCTCGCCCTTAAAGGAGAAGAGAACCACAAAGACGAACGTAACGTTGTACATCGTAACGTTGTACATCGTAACGTTGTACATCGTTGGATCTTTTATTGTAATCGTACTTCTGATATTTTATAAGAAGGAAAAAAGGCGACAGATCATTGTAGTAATGCATTTATTTATATTCTGATTATTATTAACAATGGTAATGGACGGCGCTAGTCTTTAGGATGTGTGAGTTTAGAGCTGTGTTGATGTAAACACCCCCCCCCCCCCCCCACACCTTACCCACAATGCCCCTGTTCTGTGGAGATGATGGACTCTGAAGATGTAAGAACTGTACGATGGAAAGTGTTTTCTTGCCTTTTACTAAGTGATGTTGTGACGGTCTTTCTCAGTCGAGCCTTCCCATCATGCCTCTCTTCCATATTTATCTCTCTGCCCCCCCCCCCCTCACATCACTTCGTGTTTCACAAAAATCAAACTGGCATTGAAAGGGACGACTCCGTGGTCCTGTTTATCTGGAGAGCTTTCAGTCCTCTTCATTTGAACCTTTTTATGTTTTTATGGTAACCTCTTGTATTTATTGGTGTTATTATTTTGTTTTTTTCTTTATATTTAATTGCGTTTTTTGACTATTTGGAATCCTCTGTGTGTGTTTAAAAACACAGTTTGTCAGCGTTTTCAGGAGCACTGGTGCTAGTTAAAAAATAAAAGTCAAAGCCGTGCAGTGAACCGTCAAGTGCTGTAGGAGTCGATGTGATCTAGAACACAGAAATAATAACTGTACATTCTCTATTTTTATTTCTGCATCTTCCTCCTCCACCTTTCATTTGGGTTTTCTGACACTTTTCCTGCATTTCAAGTAGTTTTTAGAGGAGAAGAAGAAAAAGATTTGGTTTGGAACAACTATAACCCTTTTTTTGTTTTAACGTTTTGTTTCCATGCATATATATGTAATGCTTACTATACACTTTTATAAACTATGTTTTGATAATTCATTTCTTAACAGAAAAACTTGTCCATATACTATAACCCTTACTGCTGAGTACTGACAATAAATAGCTGAAAAAAACACAGGGGAGGTCAGTGTGTCCAATCATTTACAATCACGGGTCAGTTTATTAGGAACACCTGTACGAGCTGATGAAGCTATATATACACACACACACACACCAACTTATAGTCTGCAGTCTAAAATCATACACTAAGTATCCCATAAAAACATTACAATGAACATTTTAAAACGTATTGTCAAATAATGTTGACATTTTACTGGAGAAAAAGGATTTTAAGAGCCAAAATCAGCTTATTAAAAGAAAGTAAAAGATTCAAACTAATTGCAAAATGGAGGATTTAAAGTGTCTGACGGAAAAGAATAATAATACATTTTATTTATATAGCGCTTTAAAAGGCACTCAAAGACACTTTACATGTTAAACAGAAACAATAGAAGCATTTATAATAAGAACAAAATATATGACATAACAGTAAGAAAAAATAAAATAAACATGAAAAGAAAGAAAGAAAACATACATGACTGACTTTAGAGGTTAAAAGCAGATTTGAATAGGTGAGTTTTAAGTGCAGTTTTGAAAGTGGCGAGTGACGAAGAATGTCTGAGGTGTTGGGGCAGGGACGGAGAAGGCCCTGTCCCCCCAGGTCCGATGCTTGGACAGAGTAGGGGGGGTAAGGAGGTTGGCGTCGGCAGATCTGAGGTTGCGGTTGGGAGTGTGAGTTCTGGATGTATTGTAGTTTATTGATGATTTTGGTGGGTGAGCCGTACAGGATGCTGTTGCAATAGTCCAGTCGAGAGGTGATGAAGGCGTGGATGAGTGTTTCAGCGGCTGCGGAGGAGAGGGAGGGACGGAGACGGGCGATGTTTTTGAGATGAAAGAAGGCGGTTTTTGTGATCTGATTGACGTGGCGTTCATATGAGAGAGTTCGATCGAAAATGATCCCGAGGTTACGGACATGTGTGGAGGCAGGAACAGTGGTGCCATCAATGCAGAGGGAGAAGTTGTGGTGGGATTTGTTTAATGATTTGGGGCCGATGATGAGGACTTCAGATTTGTCGGTGTTGAGTTTGAGGAAGTTTGCTTGCATCCAGGTTTTTATATCTGTGAGGCAGTTGGTGATGGTGGGGGTGATGGATTTGGTGGAGATGTAGAGCTGGGTGTTGTCAGCATAGCAGTGGTACTGGAGACCATGGTGGCGTATGATGTCACAAAAAGACAAAGTGAAACACAGAACACGTTCTTATTTTAATTTTTTTTAAATTTATTATACTATATTGATCCCTTTTAAGGGGGAAATTTGTCTCTGCATTTGACCCATCCCTGTATATAGGGAGCAGTGGGCTGCCAATGACAGGCGCCCGGGGAGCCGGGGGTTCAGTGTATTGCTCAGGTACACTTCGACACGTGACACGTCCCAGTCGAGGATCGAACCGTTGACCTTGTGGTTACCAGACAACCCTCTTAACCCAGTGAGCCATGGTCACCCCAAATATATTATATATATGTTATATTAATTCATAAAAAATTCATAGTATACGATCTTACCGCCACACCAGCTCCCTGCTCAACCACAAGAACAGCCACAAGACCGGGACCTACTTCTGCAATTCCTGCCAGAAGGAGTACCCCAACCTCATGTCCCTCAAGAACCACCGGTGGATCCACACCGAGCCCAAACGTTACCAGTGCCCCGACTGCGGAAAGTCCTTCCGGGTGTCCGTGGCCCTCGTTTGCCACCGCCGCTTCCACACCAAGGAGAAGCCGTTCTCCTGCCAGCAGTGTGACAAAGAGCTTCTCGTCCCGGTCCAACCTGAGGCACCACATGAAGGTGCACTGGAGGAGTCCGCCGCCACCACCACCGTCGTCCAGACGGACATTGTCCGCCTTCCTCGCCGTCCCGTCCAGAATGTTCTTCTGAAACACCGACCTCGATGTTCTGAGCCTTGAGTTATAATTACCATTAAGTTTATATGATGGAAATATTCCACCTGAAAACCATCAATCTGAATTTATCTGCTATTAAACTTCACAGAGTAGTGAAGAGTTATTTCAGAAAAAACCTTAACTACGACTCCCAGGGTGCATTTTACTAACAAACATCACAGAGCTTCAAATTGTTCTTTGTTTCACTGACAGCCAGTTAGATTGTTGAGAAAACTGATTTCACAACTTGTTTTATTTTTTATTTCAACGACAGTGACACCCATCGAGCAAAAGAACGAGTGAGAGTGGCTGCTCAGCACGCTAACCCAGTAATTAGCAATACCCAGTAATGTTAGCAAAAAACCTAACCCAACAAAGTTAACAAAAGTGCTAACCACTAATGTTACAAGCAGTAATGTTAGCATAAATCCTGACAAGTAACGTACACAGAAAGGCTAATTAGTATCGTTAGCACAAAGGCTAACCAAGTAAAGTTAGCACAAAGGCTAACCCAGTTCCGTTAGCACAAAGGCTAACCCAGTTCCGTTAGCACAAAGGCTAACCCAGTACCGTTAGCACAAAGGCTAACCCAGTACCGTTAGCACAAAGGCTAACCCAGTACCGTTAGCACAAAGGCTAACCAGTAACAAGGGAGATGCTGAAGACGAACTGACCTACAGGACGTCAAAGTGGACGAACACGAAGACACTCAGTGTTTTTAAACTGCAGTCGATAAAAACTGTCTTCTTCTTCTTCTTTGACACTGTTATGTTCAGAATGTCTCAACAAAGGGAAAATAGCCCCCCCCCCCCTCTCTGCTCCTTCGTCCGTCAGCTAAACAAGGCCGAACCAGCTGGTTCAAGTTCAAATCAAAAGGCATTTGATATCTAACAAAAGCAAATGCAGTTACAAACCGAATCACACTATGAATTACAAAATGATATTTCATGAAATAGAGGTCCAATCCGTACCACCGACAGGCTGCCCAATGGTCCGCAGAGGATCTGAAGATTTCCGAAGATTCAAAATCCTTTTGTCTCTCAAAAGTCTCAAAATGATTTAATCCTTATCTCCTTATCATTATATGAAATCTGAAACATTTTCATGTTATAAAATGAAAAACTCTTATCAGATAACATTTCATAATTATGAGAAATGAATAGTCACTTTGTTTCTTTTATCGTAAGATGATGTTTAATAATTAGGATACAACGTATGAATGACAAACTCATAATTAAGACTCAGTATTTAATAGTTATGACTGATTGTCTGAATCGGAGCTTCTGATTGGTTCGTTGTTTCTACGCAGGACAAAGCTGCCCGTCTTCTTCACCTCTTTATATGTTAGATAGTTAAAGTAAAGAGCAGTCAAGTTTTAGAGAGTGGTGATGGTGGAGGGGGTTAGAGTTATGTGTTAATCATATTTTATAAATATATAAAATATTTAAAAAATAAATTGATGTTTTGTGGCTCAAAAGTGAAGATGCAGTCGTTGTGGCGGCCATTTTGTGTCCCATCCTCAAAAAACTACATTTCTACCGTTTTCACATAATTATGACTCATAATTGATCCGAGATTGTTTTGTGGTAATAATGAAATTCTGCAATTATAAAGAAAACATCTCAGAATTATGATAAAACCTTTTCATATTTACTAGAAAAACATGTTCTCATAATGAATTATGAATTATTAGATACAGAAATAAAAAAAACATTTGTAGTGTTATTCTTACAATAAGAAGTACGCGGATATTTTACTTCAATAAAAGTACTAATACCACTGTGTAGAAATACTCTGTTACAAGTACAAAAGTATTAGCATCAAAATAAAAGTAAAAAATAAATAAAAGTAGAAAAATATACATTATAATTATTGATACATTAATGTGTTCATCGCTCATTTGAATGATTTATTATAAACTGTAATACATCGTTTATTAGTGCAATATATTTAAAGGTGATATATCCGATTGCCTCCACACGGCTCTCAACATGGCGGCAGCGCTAACAGTGTTTACCTGGGGGGAGTTACCATGGTGACGCCCGCTTTGATTTAATCAGATAAGTTACGTTAGAGATTCAGACGGTTCACTTCCGTTTGGGGATGCAAAATAGTGCTGTTTGGTTTGATGATGTCACAATGACCTCATAACCTGTGTGTCTGACATCTGTTGATGAGTTTTGTTTTCTTCTTGGTGATTGGTCTGTGTTTCTAATAAAATCTCAAATTCATGAATATTTAAATACTCAGATGTGGATTCATCCGCCGCTGAAAATAGTCCCTGACTGATGGTAACTAATTTCACATAATATAAAAATATATAATAATAATATTTATTACAGGTCAAGTGTCAATCATAAAATAATTATAAAATCAAATCACATCGGGAACTTTAGGAAAAAAGACTTAGATCAGATATAAGACGAAAGAATTAAAATAAAAAGATGAGCTCTTTTATAAAGAAGAAAAAGAGTTAAAGATAAATACACTTTATTTATCTGTTAGAGCTAAAAGGACCAAAAGATGAAAGATTTAAGAAGATGGAAATATTAAGATAAAGTAAAATGGCAACAAATGAGGATAATTATTAAATATTTAGTGATAACAGGAAGTTACATGTCAGCTGTTACTCAGGTCACAAAGATCTTTATTTATATTTCCTATATTTGATTTTCCTTCTAAAGAAAACACTCGTGAACACATTTAATGTCTGATTCAGAAAAAGATTGAGTTTAATCTGATTCACTTTGTTTAAAACTATTTTTTAGAATAATAAAACACGGTTTTTATTTCTGTTTCAGGACAAAAAGGAAGTTTATTTCAAAACTGATCCCAGTTTATAAAATACTAGTTTTGTCCACAATAATAATTTGTCCTTTCATCACTTACTTGAAAGATATGCTGTTAAAATGTAGAACATGTGTGTATATAAAACTTCAACAGCAGAATCATTAAATAAATGAATCGTCTCATTTTTATCAGAATGTTTGAACTCATCTGGTTTTTAGAATCCAAGATATTTCACAATAAAAGCCTTTCAGCTGCTCCACAGGCTCTTATTGTGAAACTTCTACAAGAAGGAAAGGAGACAGGAAACAAAGAGAGTACACTGAACAATCCTTTTCTTTATTCATTTTTTGTTGTCATCTCAATATGTCTGTCAGGGTTGTTTTTTTTTAAAGATTTTTATTTTAAATTAAAATTTTTGACACACTTATAAAAGACAGCATCTGCATAGAGTTGTCATCTTAAAGATCCATGAAGAGAGAGAGAGAGAGAGAGAGAGAGAGAGAGAGAGAGAGAGAGAGAGAGAGAGAGAGAGAGAGAGGGAGGGGGGGGAGAGAGAGGAGGGGGAGAGGTAAATGGGTAGGGTGGGGGGGGATACTGGCACGTCACATGAACTAAACAGAACAGCCAACAGCAGTACGAGAGAAGGGAGGAGGGGGGAGACGGGATCTTTTTTAAGAGGGGGACAGATCGCTTTTACATTTTACGCTACGCACACATACACACACAAAGAAAACGGGACACAAGTTGCATTTTCCGGTCAAAGTTGTTCTGCAGAGCGACGCCCTGTCCTTCTGTCTGACATACGCTCCTCTCGTCCTCTCGTCCTGCCGTGTGTCCCCCCCCCCCCCCCCCCCCATAGAGAGAAAGATAGACAAAGAGAGAAAGAGAGAGAGAGAGAGTTCTTGTCTTCATTTGTGCATTATTTCCTTTAACGGGTGATTCTGTGGATGGAGTTCCTGCAGGAGGTGAGAGCTCATGACGCCTCTGCATGGTGAAGAAAGCCCTTGTTTCTCTGAATATTGCACGCTTGTGTTTTTCGGTCGGCCTGTTTGAGGCCGCAGACCGGACCCCCGAGTCAGAGGTGGTGGGGGGGGGGGGCGACATCGGGAGAAGCGCGTTCCTCAAAAAAACATCGAAGGCGAGGAAAAAAATCAGTTTGAGATCCAGATTTTTCACCTTCGAGTCACTTCGACATCTTTGAGAAACTGAAGCTAAGACCTCCTCCAGGAACCGGACCAGGACTACATGATGGGAACTAAGCAGGAAGACTTTTATCAACGAACGTTCAAATTCGCCGCCATCTTGGAGCTGCTAATGCTAATCAAAGGGCTGCTAGCGTTAGCGCGGACTATCTCGAGATCTGGCTACTTCCTGACAGACGTTAGGGTGCGGGCTAAACTCTGGGGTACACGGCAAGCAAAGAGACCAGGTGTTGGGTTTGTGGTTTGAGTAGCTAGCTGTGGGTCGAGAGACACCGAGTCAGACAGACAGAGAGAGAGAGAGAGGGTTCGAGTAACTCTTCTTCTAATATGGAGGGAAGCACTTTCATCAGAGGAGCCAGTGGGCGGAGCCTCTGGGACTGGGGAAAGCAAAAGCGTCAAAAAAAAGGACAGAGATCGAACTACTTGTCAACTTTGACGGGAATAGATATCTCAGTAGATTTATACATAGACATGCAAGTCATTTTTTCTCTCTTTGAAGTTATTTACAATAATTACATAACACAAAGATTCCAGTTTCAGTTTGACAAAATTGCGAGCATTCAATATTCAATATTACTACTATTATTTATGACAACATAACTCCTTTTTATACGTCTTTAAATCATTGCTATTATAGAATCGTCCTTTTTTTAAAGTTTTTAATGTGTGATCACTTTGTGTGAAGCCGTTCATTACTGCATTTTTATTTGTCATTTTATGGTAATAATAATAATAATGATGATAATAACAATGTTATTTAAGTGTCTTTCCTACTTGCTATGGCAGGAGACCATGTGGGCGTGGTCTACCTGCTTGACCCTCCCCTGACTCCTCCCACCTTCCCCGCAAAGTGAAGAAAACACTGATTCAAAACCCGAATACTGTCTCGTTTGACGGATGGCTGGAGTGTCAAAACAAATCATCATCAGAAACAACAATTAATATCGAGCTGCTCCTGCTGACGAGAGCCGATCGAAGCAAACAACAAACAAATAAACAAACAAACGTTTTCCATTTCGTCATCGTCATCCAGAGCAGAGCTTCTGAACAGGTTTTGGTTTTTGAAAATGTTCTTTCAGGAAGACAAAAAAAAATCATCGAGGAGAAGAGTTTAAATCGTCCGACAAACAGAGGAACAAAAACTAACAAATACAAATAAATAAAAAGCACGACTAACTTCAACTTTGTGTGTGTTGATTCAAACTAAAAAAAGTTTATTTTGCAGAAATAACTGCAGAGCGTATTGATGTTGAGATGACCTCAAACTACAGAAAGTAATTTTTCCAGTACACGTGTGAAACAATACAGCCAGTTACCTTCCGCACACAAGCTAACGGCTAACTGCTAACGGCTAACGGTAAGTCAATCTTTGGAGTCTTGGCGTCGCAACCAAAACTCGTCTCTGGATGATTTTTCCTGCTTCCTGCATCCCGCTCTCGCAAAAACTGTACACAGCCACACACACACAATTATAGAAATGCAGTATGTTGATGTAAGATATATATATATATATATTCTTGTCTATATATGTGACTTCAGTTTACATGGCTGCAGTCCTGTCTCACACAGGAAAATGCTCACTGGAGGTTTTATGGAAGCTAGTTAGCTTGCTAGTTGTCTAGCGGCTAGTTAGCTAGCTAAACAGCACCGGACACTAGCTGATGTTTGTTAGCCCCCAGTTTCTTTCCCCCAGTCTCAGTAAAATATTTTTTCTCTACTTCACCAGCACAACAGAAATGTATTGTATTTTATCATGAATTATTATACATTATTTGTAAATTATAGGTGATGCAGTTCTCCTCACCGCAGACAAACAGGTTAATGCTGATTTGAATTACATCAAAGCATTGTTGTTAGCTGCTTCATTGTAATTTACCTTAAAATTATTCCCATTTACATGGCTAAACACAAACTAGAGAAGATTAGATGCTAGCTAGCTAGCAAAACCTCAAAACCTGCAGGTTACCATCGATCCCGTAGTGTGAACGTAGAGACTGATAAACAAGCTGTACAGAAAATTACACCAAAATAACGGCAATTCATAATAGAATAAGAAAGCACCACCATAGTCTCCGTTTATGCCTCGAGTGGAGGAGAAGCTAATATTTTATAACGGGTGATTATGTGTCATATTTATTTTACACTAATCAGACCACAAACTAACATCTACGGGTGAAAAGGAAAAAAGGGTGTGTGGAGGCAGACATCATTGTTGTGGTGTGAGATTATTGGCTAGCTGGGGGGGGTAGCATTACGGAAGCATTTGAAGTTTTCTTATTATATATTTTTACCATTTGTGACGAACATCTCAGTGTAAACTTGACTCGCATTGTGCTCTTTGATAATAGCGGCAAATATTTTTGAGAACACATGAAGGGGGGGGGGGGGGCAAAAAACGCTTTGGTTTGAATTTTAATAAGATAATAATAACAGTGATGATGGCGTCCTATAAATATGTCGGATCTCTTATCTCGTCCCATCTGTCAACAATTTTTAAAAAAATGAAACAAACCCAAAGTGGAATTCATCAAACGGCTGCAAACTCCGTGGACCTGCGATCGGATGCTTCGCACGTCTAAACAAACTCGACAACACACACATTCGCACATTTATGCACCAATCTTGTTTCACTGAAGAGGAAGGGAGGCATGCTGCACACACACTAGGCCAGGTGGAGGTCCGCCCACAGGTCGACGCTTCATCGACCTGTGGGGACAAAGTCCCACAGAAACACAACACTAATGCACAGCACAGAGGTCAGTTAGTAACGGAGGTGTGTAACGTCCGTGGGGGGGTGGGGGGGGGGGGGGGGGTCGGAGGACGATGACGGGGAGAAGCAGAATGGCTGAAGTCAACGCTTTTCAACAAGTTCACCTCAACCTGCTCCTTCAACAAAACACCTTTAAAAGTTCAGTTCTAACAAGGTTACAAATAAAACACACGTGTTGACAGGTGACGCCAGCACGTGTTTCACGTTTTAGATTTAAAATCAATTCAGAAAGTAGTAGTTCGCGAACGTGCTAACCAACGACAGGTCCGATGAGCGGTAAAGTGCACGACATGGAGGGCAGGTCGGGGGTGGGGTACAAAAAATACCATCATGCAAACTCCACAACGCTTTTGCATGCCTTTTTTATGATTATTATCATTATTACACACACGGGATTGGCGGGGTCTTCCGGGGAAGGGAAGGCGCAGACGCCCGATCCTCAACGTGGCCTTTTTTATTTTGTACAACCAAACAACACAAACAGGAAGAGGGAAGACAAAAGGACAAGGAGACTGAAGACTCGGACAAACTTCACAGATGTTGTTTAATAAAAACTTAACGTGGTTTTGGGATGTTTGTCCGTGTTTTCTTTCCCGTGGGAAAATGGCGGCGAGGCCCGATGGAACGTTACAGAAATAACAACACAAACACACAGCATCAGTGTCAACAAGCTGCCTGGTGCTACGGCGGCATTCCTCACACATCGCCGAACCATCGCAAAACACTGCCATGACGACCGTGACGTCATGTTGACAACCATCGAGAAACTGAACTAAATATCACGTGGCTGACGTTGTGATGTAACTATCAGGTGATGAACGAAGCACTGTGAGTCCAAAGTGAGTCCAAAGACACCTGGTGCAAACATGATTTGATATTTAATCCCTTTTCAGTGTCTGAACTATACAGTCTAGAAAACACTCAGAAAGACAGAATGAAGCCATGAACGTTGACAACACAACAGCAGAGAAAAGAGTGCTAAATTATTCTAAATCTACTGACGATTTATTTAAACACACATCTATTGGATTTTGCTGCTTGGAGGGGTTTAGGGGGTGTTTGCTAAGCTTTGGTGAACACAGAAGTTAGGTTTTGGGAAGTCAAAAGAATAAAAATAAAACAAACTCCCACCTTCACTCTTCTCCAAACCTGGAGCTAAAAAAGTCCTTGTTCTTTTATTTGATCTAGCGACTAATACGGCATCACAGAAATCTACAACTAACGGCGCCAACTACTACGACTTCCAAGAAAACACGCACACACACATATTCAAACAAAGCAGCGGTCGCTTCCTCGTGTCGACACGTCGCCATGGCAGCCTGGAAAGTACCGTTAGCCGAGGAAGCTAACGTTGCCTCGCGTCGTTGGACAGAATGTACGCTAACAACGTTAGCTTCTGGGCCAAAACGAAGCCTCCCAGAGCAACAAGAGTTGTAAAGTGGAGCGTAAAGAAGCAGATATATTTTGTAACTTGGTAGTAGACGCTTCAATAAAAGAGTTTCACGTGAATATCGTATGAAACGACTCCGTCCACTGTGCAACTCTTACGTCGGGTTCAGTCTAGACACGGTTTAGCTAGCTAGCTAACACTTTTTTCTGTCAAATAAAACTTAGCGATAACAAACTGACTTTATTGCTTTGACACCGAGTGTAGTGGAGTTTAAGGTGGTGTTTGTTGACCATGACAGTGATTGTGACGTGGACAGGACGGTCCGGCGTGGGGCCTCAACGGAGGGCAGACGTAGGCCTACCCCCATATCACAGAGCCTGAACACGGACAAACCTCCCTCCTTAAACCCCCACGAAATAAAAGTCGCAATACTGTGTAGTCATTTTCAACACACACACCCCTAGTTCTGGAAGGCAACACGCACATTTGATGTTACTTCTCAACACAGAAAACCACATTAATGAAACAAAACATGCTAGTGCGACGAACGTAACGCACACGTGTGTGTTGCCCCCGATCTGGAGCAGTGCTGAAGTTTAACACGTTAAATTCAGATTAGCTGACTTCAAATGATTAGTTTCTATCAAAGCTTCATTGGTGTAAAAGAAAAAAGAAGCAGAGTGAAGTCATTGTCTTCCTGTGCAGACACACAGCTAACAGCTAATGCTAACGCAATCGGATATACAGTAAATACTGTACATTTTGAAAGATAGATTTTTGCTATTTGCTACATATTTGTGAAAGAGGCCAACAGGAATTTAGCTAGTTTGACAGACTAAACCTTTTCCAAAAACTTTCAGATTAAATTTGCAAAGAAACACTCTGGAAAAGACGAGTAACCGAATAAAAACTAATGTCACGAATGTATTTCTTAAGCTTCATTCTTTCCCCAACACTGGTCCAGACACACGGAAAGTGTCTTTAATATTTTAAAAAAGACCAGAAAACTTGAGATCAATCTCCAAGAAGCAGCTTCTACACGATCTACATGTAACACGAGCTAACGCTATAGCATGCTAAGCGACCCAGTCTAGCACTGGTGTGATATGTAACGCAGGTAAAGTGTGTGTGTGTGTGTGTGTGTGTGTGTCGGGGGGGTTTCCAGTATGTCTGTGTGAGACGTTCAATGTATACGAGGTGTTCATGCAACGTATCGTGAATGTAATGTGAACGTGTGTGTGTGTCACATGTACCACCTTCCATGGAGGGTTAAAATCCACCAATAGGAAGCCTCTCCAGTTCAGTAGCACCTGTGCAACTCACTTAAAAACAGGTTGTGAATCACGTGTCACAATCCCCCAAAAAACAGACACTCGGGGGCGGAAGGGATGCAGGGAGGAAAACCAGGCGGATACTTCAAAACCAATACGGACTAAACAGTAAAACCAGCTAAAGGATGTCAGGCCGATACGTCACGGGACACGTCACGCACGCACTAAAGAACAGCAGCACCACGGAACAACGAAGCAACAAACGTTCCCCAGAAAAAATTAACTTAAAAAAACATGTTTTTTACCACGACACTCAGGTAACCAGGGCACGCCAGCATCAGGGGGTTTATACGATTTCTGTCCATCTCTTAGCTTGTTTGTTCGTTTTTATAAAGTTATGTTTGAGTTTTTCTTCTTCTTTACTTTTTAATGTGTTCTCTTCATTTTTTAAGAATCGTCCTTAAGAACAGGTGTGACCTTTATCAGTGTGACCCCACGATCCTCATTGGGTGATGGAGGCGGGACAAGTCGTCTTCCTCTCATCTAAACTGCATAGATTGACTGTCCGCCTCCTCCCAGCTCCTTCAACCCCGCCTCCTCCCCCCTTTCTTTCCTTCCCACCGTTCACCTCAGTCAAATGTCACGTTTTCAAATCAAATTCAGCAGGTTAAGTAGAGGCCCTCCCCCCCGCTCTTTGGTTGGATAGATGTGACAAGAAGGGGAGGCTGTTGTCGTGGAAACCTGCCACGTTGCAATGACACCCCCCACCATCCCTCCCACACACCCACACACACCCACACACACATTGTGTTTTCTCAAAGTGGGCAGCGTGTCACTGCTCTTTCTTCCCTTGTCGTTTTTTATAAATGCTGCGTGGCAGGTCGGGCTTTGCCAGTCTGAGTTAATTTAATAGGCTGACTGAAGGTGAATGACAGGAGTGAGCAACCAATGAGAGGTGGTCTAAAGAGGACGGTCCCTCCCTCCCAGAAATGAGGGGACCACAGTTGGTTCTACCAAAGACAGCGGGGTGCTTGTCCTGCGGGATGGCATTCCAGAACGTTCCGGCATCACTGACAGCATTCCGTTCAGAGCTCCAGAGCCGATAGGATTTCTTTCTCTCTGTCAGGAGTTCAATGTCCTCTAGAAGGACAACACTTGAGCGGAACGGCGAGCTCATTCACAGAGAACGTGTTCTGCGATGTTCTAGAATGCACTCGGTTCCACACGTGTAAGGAACAAATAAAAGGTTCTGGCTCTTGGAACGCTCGTCCCGTAGAACTCTCACCCAGCAGCCGTCACCATCACTGTCCTCGGAGAGACTCCCAAAAAACTAAAAGAAACTGTTAAAAAACAAGAAAAAAAAGGCAAAACAAACAAACAAGTAAATGTCATATTATAGGTCATCATATTTTTTTACAGGCAGCTAACCCATGTGTTGCTTCATATGTTCAATACATTTACATGTACATCTGTAATAAATAGTAGGTTTATTCCTTCTTTTTCTATACGTTATGTATTTAGGTCAGCTATAATGTGATGGCGTTTTTTATTGTGTTTTTTTTTGTCTTTGTTTTTTGAACCCCACCCAACCCCACGCTGTTTCCTCTATCTGTGATTGGATTGTTATCTCTTCCTAGCTGATTGGTTTATCTGTCTTGCATTTGTGTTTCAAGTTTTTTGTGTTGTTGTCGTCTGTGTTTTCTTTTCTATGCTGGCGGTCGGCCGGTCGGTCGGTGTCGGTCATCACGGAGCGTCTCTACAAGCCCAGCGTGCCGCCGATGGTTGACGCCAGGACCACGCCCAGGATGACGCAGCAGATGATGATCATGATCTTCTTCTGCAGGGGGGGGCAGGAGACACACAGGTTGGTTGGTTCTCTATGTGGGATGCTTCTGAAGGTGCGTTCACAGCAAACGCAGCGCGAATTTTCGAAACTAAACGCCTTTTTGTCTGGTTCATAACATCATCTAAAGGTGTATTCACTGTATCTAACAAAACACACGTTGGCTGTTTACTACAGCTGTATGAACACTAAATAAACACATTTTGCTGTGATTTAATTGCAATAAACTGATAAAAATGATGCAGAAATATCTACATAATTATGCAGATTAGTAAAAAGTCTGAATTCATGTTTTGTTATTTCTCTCCTCAAGACGACAAGTAAACAACTTTTAAAATGTTTGTTTTCTGAATGGAGTCTGGTTCCATCGGTGCTATGCTAAGCTAACATTGTAGCAGCTCCATCAACACTCAACATGACGTCATCTAGTCGTAAATACAGCAGCATCTTTTTCATTGTACCATATGGTTTATACACATTTATACACATAGTTTGGTCTCTGTTGATATGAGGTGTCGTAGCGCTCTGAACACAGACGGATACAGTATTTGTTTCCTGATTCAACAACGTCAGTGATGAAGGAGGAGCATCTCAACGCTGATAGGGCGATGATTTCAACTCAGGCGAATCTGCGTATTTCGGGTAATTCGCGCCACGTTTGGTGTGAACACTGCTTTACAGCCGGTTTCCTGAGGAACACGTTACCTTGCGGGCCTGGCTCTGGTATTTGACGGCCTTCTTGGTGTCAGATACGGCTCGCTCCACGTAGTCCACGGAGTGCTCCACGTTGTACTCAATTCTGTCAATCATCTCTCCCTGAAACACACACACACACATACATAGTGTTTCAGTTTAAACACGCAACGCCCACAATCGACCTCTGACCTCTGGTCGCCGTCACACTCACCTGGCTCTCCACCAGCATGGCCATGTCCACGAACATGTCGTGCAGCTCGCGGATGCTGTTTTCCAGCTTGATGATCTCGGTGTGTCGGGTCTCGATCTCGTTCAGAGCCTGCTTGGTCATCTGAGAGTCCATTTTGATCTGCAGGAGAGGACGTCTTTTAACACAGACATTATTTCACTCTGATTGGTTTTAAATAAAAAGCATCTCAAACTAATACAGAGATTAAAAGGAAATACATTGAAAAATATATGATATACAACCAAAAAGTAGAATGGATTAAAAATAGCTTAGTTTATTTAAACTTTAAAGGGATGTCAGTTGCTTGCTCAACGATGTGTTGCTCTGAGTGTCTCAACAAAAAATATTTTTTATTTGTAATTGCTTCTTTGCTGTTTTTTCGATTACATTCCATAGAAATAGAATAATAGAAGCTGTCCGTGGTCATTTGACTAGTACGGTAAAAAAATACAAAATATACATATTGTTGTTAGTTGCAGCTCTGGAGACTGTTAGCAGGCTAGTTAGCTACATAACGCTAACTTGTCCTTCTTCAAGGAGACGAAGGGACCATTGGACCCGGCGTCCACCAGTCAACTGTTGGGCTCAATTCCTGTAACCAGTGTAGCATTAAAGCATGGTGGAATTAGCAAGCTAGCTAACAAGCAAGAGACAACCTCCAGTTCTTTAAAGTTCTTCAAAGCTTCATGTGTTACAGCTGCATTCTCGCTGGCGTCCACCAGGGGGCGACTCCTCTGGTCTATGAGAAAATGACTACTTCTCTCTTGATTTATTACCTCAGTAAACATTGTAAACATGAGTTTATGGTCTCAATCTCTAGTTTCAAGTCTTCTTCAATACAGCATGATGTTCATTTAGTACATTATGGTCCATTTAGAGTCAAACAGACCATAAAGCAGGGGATGCTTTAGGGCGGGGCTACACAGTGATTGACAGGTCTCCACCAGAGACGTATACGGCGTCTCTACGTCACTCCTCCTCAGTCCAGATATGGTCACTTCCTGTTCACTGGTTGTAAAAAAACAAGATGGCGACGCACGTAATCCAAGATGGCGACAGCGAAATTGCCGAACTTGATGCTTTAAAACGTCCAAAAACCAACGAGAGATGTCACGGTGTCTACGTCCACTTCTTATAGACAGTCTGTGGTAAAAAGCCAGCTGTCCCGTCCCTTCGTAACATTACTCGTCTGATCGTTTCAGTCGTTTCTGTAAACCGCCGTAAGTCGGTTCAGTTTATGCAGAAGTTAGCCCGCTGTAACGGTTGCTACGGCAACGGTACACATAAAAATGTCCGTCACTCTGACCATCCTGCTACGTTGACTTGAATGGGAATGTCCCTTATATGTCTATTCTATTTCTACAATACACTTCTAAGACTTTTATTGTGAAACATCTTTGCAGGAAGTTGTGAGTTTCATCAATGGCAGCTTCAAAGAAGAAGAAGTGATGGAAGAACAAAGAATATATGAGAACGTATTTCGTCTCTTCTCTTGTCTGTCAATGACCAGATTCAGAAAGGATTTCAGAAATCTGTTTGTGTTTCCAGTGTTTTAGCCATAAATATTTTTAAAATGAGATGATACATAGAAATACATATGATCATAATTTTGAGGGGATGTCCTTCATGCTGTAGTTATGATCACAGTTGTCTCTCCTGTATTTAAAATTAGAAACAGCATGAGGTCATGTGACGCTCAAGTCATCTGAGCTTTCTTGTTTGTGGCTGGGGTTCCTGAAAATATGCAACTTTTACTTTGAAGGAGAGGGTGACATTGGGATCTTCAAAATAAAACCAAACAGGTACTTTTTTTAAGTGTAAATCAGTTTCTCTTGCTTCTAACTGAAAGTTCAGTTGGTGGTGAGGACCTTTGAGCTCCAGTGGTGTGGTGTCGTCTGGCTTACTTACCTGCTTACAGAGTGACTTAATGCCAGCTGTAAACCGTGTTTCTGACCTCCACTGGTTGGGACTCTGTGACATCACAGGTGGGTGTGGTTTCAACCAGAGGAGCTCAGTGTCAAACGTTTTGATTTTCAGCTCGGTGTTAAGTCACGTGAACCGACCGCAACCATCGGTCTCAGCTTGGGCCAGAGGCAGAGGTGCATGCACGTATTTGAGCTTTTACTTTGAAAAGAGCGAATGATAATTGTGAAGCGACTCCATCAAAATAAGAGCTCTCTCTAGTGCATCCTCCTATTGTTACATGCCATGTGACAACGGCCGTGTTCACTTGATGTCTCAGCGCACCTCGTGGCGATTCTGCAACCCAGGTAATTAATCATAGAGGGAAGCAGAATGGCTCAGGTAAAAGTGAGGCTCAGGTGCGGTGCTTACATCATCGGTGAAGATGGCCAGCTTGCCACTCTCCAACATGTCCTCTAGTTCTTCGTTGGTGGTGGTTCTCCCAGCTGCAGACAGAACAAAGAGAGAGAACGTTCAAAGCGGACAACTTGCTCAGTCACGTGGTACCTCATGTGTCACATGACACGTTGAGTGTCACATGGTACGTCTCATGTCACATGACATGTCAGCTGGTACGTCTCATGTCACATGATATGTCACATGATACGTCAGGTGTCACATGACACGTTGAGTGTCACATGGTACGTCAGGTGTCACGTGGTATGTCACATGTCACAGGGCTGTAACGGTAGTTAGTAGTAAGTCCCGGTTCGGTCAGTGGGAAAACAAAAGCATCAGGATCCGTTTGTTTTGTGTTAAAGTGTCACAGATGAAAACTGTCCACCTGCTGGAGACTAAAGGAACATTTCGTCCTCTGGAAACTTTGGTAAACTATTTTCACTATAAAATAAGGAACATTTTTAACATTTTAGGAACACTGAACTAACATTTTCCCAGAAGGCCATAGGTCACAACAGATTATAAAACCGATATGAAACTAAAAATACAAAATATCTTTTTGTGTTTTTTCGTGGTGGTGATGGACACATCTGCTGCTGAATGTGTGTTTTCATGTTTCCAGACGTCTTCTAGCTCCTCCTTTATATTTACTCTCTCCGTCATGTGACCGACTCACAGCCAATCAGTTTGTTGGGCTAACATTAGCACATGTTGCTAACGGCGTACGGCTAAAAGTACAGAACTTGAACTTTGGTTCCACATCACGAGTATTCTGCTGATCAATAAACGACCAACAGATGTTTCAGTCCTGAGAATATCAGCTAATATGATGCTGGCTAGACTCTATATACACATAAATATATATATATGTACACGTATATTCATAATGAGTTTTGTTCCGTTTTTAATAATAATAATATAGAAATACTGTGTGTACTGTTTGTACTGTATGTAGTAGTACTCTGTGTACTGTGTGTACTAGCACTCTTTGTGTACTGTGTGTACTAGTACTCTGTGTACTGTGTGTACTGTGTGTACTAGTACTCTCTGTGTACTGTGTACTAGTACTCTCTGTGTACTGTGTGTACTAGTACTCTATGTAGTGTGTGTACTGTGTGTACTAGTACTCTGTGTACTGTGTGTACTAGTACTCTGTGTGTACTGTGTGTAATGTGTGTACTAGTACTCACTGATCTCCAGCTGTCTCTGGATGCGGTCCTTGCAGCGGTCGCGGTACTTTGACTGCGTAGTGTTGTACTCAGTCATCACTTCAACAAACTTACGGGACAGTGTAGAGTGCTGGAGACAGGAGACAGGAGACAGACAGAGAGAGAGAGCGAGAAAGATAGAGAGACAGAGAGAGTATCAATGTATTTGGAAAATAGATGTGCTGTTAAAATCTGAGACAAACAAATCCTTCACCCAGAAAAGAGGTGTTCGTCAGGGTTGCAACTTAAGTCAGACTTTATTTAATATATATATAAATGAACTTGCTGTTGAGTGTGATCAATGTGCTGCTCCTGGGCTCTCCCTCCTAGAGAGAGAGGTGAAGTGTCTGCTTTATGCCGATGACCTGGTTCTACTGTCCCTTACTGAACCAGGACTACAGCAACAGCTGGACATAGTGCAACAGTTCTGTCACAACTGGGCCCTGGCAGTAAACATGAAGAAAACCAATATCATGATTTTCCAAAAACGCCCCAGATGTCAGGAGAACAAATACCAGTTTACCATAAACACCAACATGATTGAACATAGTATGAGTTATACCTACCTTGGTATAACCAGAACTGCATCAGGGGGTTTCAACATGGCAGTGAATGCACTAAAAGAAAAAGCTCGAAGAGCTCTACACGCAATTAAGAGAAAATTTTATAATTTTCAAATCCCAATTAAAATCTGGTTTAAAATCTTTAACAGTGTCATCCAGCCCATTGTGCTGTATGGTAGTGAAGTATGGGTCCACTCAGTCATCACAGTTATACCCGCTGGACAAACATCCAACAGAGTCTCTACACGCAGAATTCTGCAGACACATTTTACACAGAAACACACCAACAGATGCATGTAGAGCAGAACTAGGCCGATACCCACTGATCACTAACATTCTAAAGAGAGCACTCACATTCTTCAATCACCTTAGATCCAGCCCCCCAGACACCCTCCACTCCAAAGCCCTCCAAAGCCAAGAGCTGAGCCCAGAGAAGAGTCCCCTATGTCAGCTGGTGCTGAGACTAGCTGCCTCCTCTCAGACACACGGGGACCAGTCTCTCAACAACACTGCTCTCCAAACACCAACCAGAGTAAAACACATCATGGCGAGATGTAAAGAAGCCTATCTGGAGCACTGGAGAGAGGAAACTGGGGGCCAAAGCAGACTGGAATGGTATCTGATGACTAGGCAGAATATGTCTCTACAGTCAGAGATATAAAGCAGAGACAGAACCTCACCAAGTACAGAGAGAGAGAGACACAGAGAGAAAGAGAGAGACAGGCTCAGTGACCACAAACTGGACATCTAAAGGAAGACACAAAACGTCATGGCAACCAAAAGAGAACAGAACATGTGGTCACTGTGGGACCGGTGAGGCTGAGACAGAGATGCACTTCCTCCTAAAATGCGAAACATTCAATAAAATTAGGAACATTTACTTAAAAACATTTGACTCTGAAATCTCAGATTTTGAAATATTTAATGACATCTCAAAATTAAAAATCCTCCTAGGAGAAGGAGATTGTCTTTAGACTGTGAGATCTTTTCCTCACTGAGCTCCATCTTTGTTCAGTTCTTTGTCCACTTTGTGAACTATCTTCTTTAGTCTGAAGCCTTCCTGCTGAGTGAGACCTCCTCTGTCCTTGCTTCTCATGTGAGCTCTGGCAGAGCTGGAGAGCTTCTCTTTGTCAGAGAGGTAGTCCTCCACTTTGGCTCCTCTCACGTTCTTACTCCTCCTCAGATACTCCTTGATCTTCTCCACGCTGTAGTCTCTAGAGCTCCTACAGCTGCCAGCACCGTGTTTAGAGGGCTCACTGTCAGCAGCAGCGCCCTCCTCCTGACTGGACTCAGAGTCCTCTTCCATACTGGACTCAGAGTCTTCCTCCAGACTGGACTCAGAGTCTTCCTCCAGACTGGACTCAGAGTCTTCCTCCAGACTGGACTCAGAGTCTTTCTCCAGACTGGACTCACACTCTGCTGCTCCTCCACTTTCTTTCGTCGCCACTTTCTTCGCCTGTGAGCTTCCGCTGTCTCCTCTCTGTTTCCTCTTCAGCTGAGGGGCTTTGAGCTGCTCCTCGTCTGCTTCCATGTCCACCTCCCTACCTGTCTCCACCTGTCCTCCAGCACTCTCCCTCACCTGCTGGACCTCACTTTCCCCGTCCTTCATCACCTCTTGTCCCCCACTTTCCCTCTCTTTTCTCTCCTCCTTTAACCCGCTCGTCCCCTCCTCCCTCCTCTTTTGGACCCCATCTGGCCCCTCCTGTCCATCTTGCTTGTCCCCTCTGCTGTCCCCTCCTCAGTACCTTTCTGGTTCTGGTTCTGGTTCCGGTCCTTATGAGAGCTGTTTTTCTCAGGACACGTTCTGCTCTGATGACCCACTTTTCCACAACTGAAACATTTAAAGTCATCAGTTGTTGCATAAATGAGGTAGTCAAAGTCATCGACCCTGATCTTGAACACTAGGTTGAGTCCCTTGCTCCTGTTGTTTGGGATCATGAGCAGCTGTCTCCTGTGAGACACCACGTGCTTCAGGAGAGGAGACCTGCACCCAGAGGACACCTTCTTCACCCCAGACACTGTCCTCCCGTGTCTCGATAGTTCTCTGGTTATGTCTTCATCTCTGATGAACGGTGGGACGTTGGACACTGTTACCTTCACAGCCGGTGTGCAGAGAGGGTACACGGGGAAGAAGTCATCGCCCACCTCGATCCCGTTGTCAATCACCACTTCCGCATTTCTGATGGTGTCTAAAAAGATGACCACGGCATTGTTCATTCGGGCAGCGGACTTCACGCTGCTGTGGCCGACAAGTTCACCCACAGCCAGGCTGCATTCCTCCACTGACACCGTGAGATACACTATCACATCGAACGTTAACTAGTGACGAAAAAATACCGAAAAAAATCAGTTAATCGCTCTCGAACACGCTCCGTCAACTCCACACTCCTTCCACTCAGAGAGAGAGAGAGAGAGACAGAGAGAGAGACAGTTATCAGTAAAAGTATCATAAAATATTTCACTGTATTAGGGAAAGGTGAAGTACTATGACGTGGAAATACTCAAGTAAAGTACCTCAAAACTGTACTTGAGTAAATGTACTCCACTGTCCAGATGTCCTAACAGTCTAATGATAGTATATATATATATATATACTGGATATATATGAATATAAATACACTGACTGGATGTTTTACAGTGTCTATGTGTAGAAGCTGCAGTTCTCTTCTCCTCCAGCAGGAGGCAGCAGGAGCAGACTGATGAGGAGGAAGCAGCCAATGACAGAGCAGAACACTGCAGGGTCACTGCTGCAGAGATGCTCTGCACATGCTCAGTAGGCACATGCTCATTCATTCAATCATTACTGGACTCCTGTGTGTCTCTTCTGGAGTATTGATCTTCTGTATCAGTGATCAGAATGCTGATCAGATCTAATTTAGTTTGTGAATTTTAAATAAAGAAAATGTTAAAAATAAAGAAAACAAAAAGAAGAAGATGACTTCACTGAATAACCTTAAAAATATCAGGAAATATTTAAAATCAACTTTAGAAACACTTTATTTTACTGCTCTGTGATTTAATGAAAGTTCAAACTGAAAGAAAAGGAAGTGTTAAAATACTGTTGACACCTGAGGGACGCCTGAGGACCTGGTCTCACCTGTGTCTTGCGGATCCTGAGGTCCGCTGATGATCTGTTGAGACCCTCCTCCTGCTCGATGCTCTGCTCGATTGCTGCAGGAAGACACACACACACACACACACACACAGTCAGATCAAACAGGACATTTGAGTTGATGCTCTTATTGTGAAACTTTGGCCATGTTCACCCCGCCACAACACAAATAATGTGCATATTTTGGTCTGCAGACGCCCACAGAGCTCAGAGACATTCAGAGTCATCAGAACGATGAAGACAACAACAGCAATGACAACAACTAAGACAGCAATGACAACAACTAAGACAGCAATGACAACAACGACAGTAATAAATACATATGTAATAAATACATTTAATAAACATATATGTAATAAATATATATGTAACAAATACATCTGTAACAAATATATATGTAATAAATATATATGTAATAAATACATTTAGTAAATATATATGTAATAAATACATATGTAATAAATACATATGTAATAAATATATATGTAATAAGTACATTTAATAAATATATATGTAATAAATATATATGTAATAAATATATATGTAATAAATATATATGTAATAAATACATTTAGTAAATATATATGTAATAAATACATATGTAATAAATACATATGTAATAAATATATATGTAATAAATACATTTAATAAATATATATGTAATAAATATATATGTAATAAATATATATGTAATAAATGTATATGTAATAAATACATATGTAATAAATATATTTAATAAATATATATGTAATAAATATATATGTAATAAATATATTTAATAAATATATATGTAATAAATATATTTAATAAATATATATGTAATAAATATATTTAATAAAGTTTGGCCATGGTGATATTTTATATTTCTCTTCATGTTCAGTGAACAAATCCAATATCGAATTAAAGCTGCAAACAGCGATGTACGGGCCCTCGCACCTTCCCGCGTCTCAGGGGTACTGGCGGGATGCCGGCAGAAGCAGCCATAAATATCTGCGACCATCAGACAGCGTGCCCACAAGTTATACGTATTTTTAATGCTTGGACTGTGTGACGCTGGAAATGATGTCGTTCAATGTCAGTAGACCATTTTAGCAACTTTTCATCATTAAAGTCTTTAGATCATCTTGACCAAATTTGAAGTTGATCGTATAAATTCTGTGGGAGGAGTTCGTTAAAGTACAATGCCTGAAAACGATGAAAAATGCCCAAAAATGCAAAGAAATGGGAGTATTACTGCATCGCCCCCTAGTGGTTGTATGGAATAAAAATTTGAGGGTATGTTACAGGACACAGTGTGAACATATGCTACAGATTTCGTGATGATAGGCCACATGGTTTTGAAGTTATATATATTGCTGTAGAAGGCCACGCCCCTATGAAATGCATTCGTCCATATATTCTTAATGCAATAAGATATCAACAGCTTTTCATAATCTTTGATGATATAGATCCAATAATGATCCACAGCAAATTTGGTACCAATCAGACCCAGGGTTTAGGAGAAGTGAATTTCTTTTTTTTTACAAAATTCAAAATGGCGGAAGATTTTGGTAGGCGGAGCTTAGGGTCCCAAGAGGATTTTTTTGTCGAACTCATTCAGTTGCTCATGTCCGTAAAGTTTTAAGTCATTTCGACATACAGGCTGTCGGGGATTGCCTTTCCAACTTCTAGGGGGCGCTAGCGAGCAATTTTGTCATGCTCGAGCATGGGAGCCATAAAATATCAAATTTTCCCGCAGTCCTGATATGCTCGCCAAATATGGGGAGGTTGGGGACATGATAAAGCCCCCAAAAAGGCGTTTCATTCGAGAGAAAAATAATAATAATTAAAGCTGCGAGCAGCGATGAACGGGCCCTCGCATCCTCCAGCGTGTCGGGGGTGCCGGCGGGACTCTGGCCTGCGCGTCCGCGAACGTCCGCGACCGTCGGACAGCGCGTCCGCGAGTGAGATGTTTTTAATCCCTGTGTATTGGTCCATATCTTATAAACACAAAGAGATATCAAAAATATTTTGATAACTTTTGATGATCTAGATCCACTTATGATCCACAGCAAATTTCGTAGAAATCGGAGCCAGCGTGTAGGAGTTCGCAAAAATGTGTTTTTTTTCACTAAATTCAAAATGGCTGACTTCCGGTTGGGTTTAGAGTTTAGAGCTCCGGGGGCTTTTTTGTCAGTCTACATGTGATACATCTGTTTACCAAAAGTTATATATCTAAATTTTATATATAGATAGTGAAACGTACTGCGAGGGCTGCATCGTCGAAATATTGTATAAATTCATACAAAATTGAAAATGGCAGACTTCCGGTAGGGTTTGGAGCATGGTCCCAAGAGACCTATTTTTAAGTCTCCATAGGATACATGTGCCTACCAAGTTTCATACATGTAGCCAAAACATAGCGCTGGGGCTGCTCTTTTGAAATATTGTAGGGGGTGCTATAGAGGCAATTTAAAACGGCCAATAAAGAAAATCATATAAACTATTTCTTCCAATGACCTGTGACACATGTACAAAGTTCCATGAGTTTTTGAGCATCCCAACCCACTAAACCATCAGCTTTCTTTTTCATGGCAAACTATGCATCGCCACGGCAACAGCGTTCAACGAAAACTCAAAAAATTCATGATGATGCATCATCAATGTCTTAAGGCTATCCTTACCAAATTTTTGACTCATCAGGTCACCTGGCTAGGAGGAATAATTAAAAGTATAAAATATGACATTTCCTTTAACCAGTAGGCGGAGCTACGAATTATTGAATTATTTTCAATTGAAGTATGTTTAAGCTTGAAGTAGCATCATGCAAAAGTTTTGTGCGGATTGGATAATGTACCTTGGAGTTATAACAACTTATAAGAACTTATTTTTTCATAAACAATGAGGCAAAATGGCCGCCATGCCACGTCAAGGTTCTTTGATGAAAACTCTCGATTTTGATAACTTTTAATCACAAAGGTCTTAACAGCATCCTGACCAAAGTAGAAGTTGATCGCTTAAAATCTCTAGGACGAGTTCGTTAAAGTGCGAAGGCTGAAATCTGCAAAAAGTGACTAAAAGCACAACTTCGAGGGTTTACTGTAGCGCCCCCTAGTTGTTGAATGCAAAATAAATATCAGGGTATGTTAGAGGATGCAATGTGCACATATGCTGAAAATCTGGTAATTTTAGGACAAACGGTTGAGAAGTTATATGTATTGATATTAAGCCACGCCCCTAAGAAGTTTATTGGTACATATCTTGTAAACGAAAAGAGATATCAAAAAGCTTTTGATAATTTTTGATGACGTAGATCCAGTAATGACCCACAGCAAATTTGGTAGTAATGGGACTAAGCATGTAGGAGGAGTTCGCAGAAATGTGTTTTACACTAAATTCAATATGGCGGAAAATCTAAGTAGGCGGAGCTTAGGGGTCTGATTGGCTTTTTTGTAGCTCTAGCTCAAGTGGACATGTGTGTCAAATTTCAAGTCAATCGGACATACTGGCCGAGGGGCGTCGCCGGTCCGACTTGTAGGGGGCGCTAGAGAGCCATTTCTTAACACAGAAAGATGCATTCTTTTTCAGATGGCTATATTCACCAGGCCTGACAAGTCCCCAAAATTTGGTGAGTTTTCATGCATGGCAAGTCCTCCAACCATGCGTACGTTTACCCAAACGGGTACAATATCAATAGGGCCTTCGCGGCCCGACGTCGGTAGCTTGGGCCCTAATAATATATATAATCCTTACAGTTTCAATAGGGCTGGCGGTACGCCGGCAGACGTGGCCGCAAATGTCTTTGACCATCAGACAACGTATCTCGGAGTATTTTTCCAGCGTGGACTGTGTGACGCTGGAAGTAGTGCAAATATTCCACCAGTTCCTGTATCCACTATGTGGCGCAAGAGAACACTTGCAAACATGCATTATGTTGCTCTATATCAAATATAGACCACATTATGTAATTGTCATGTAAATCGGATTCCGTTTGTCACATAACGCTGTCCTCCTCTTAGGTGGTGCTATTACTTTGAGTGAAAATTGGCTTGTAGACATCCTCAGGCCATGAGTGTTATCAAGTATGGTAAGTTTGGGACAGATTTGAGCAAGTCCAGTGGTGTTACATCAGCTGGTTGTTTAATGGCGAATCACGTACAATGGCCGCCACGCCAAGGCTTCGCCATTCCATCAAACATAAAGCTTTGAGTAACTTTTAATTGCAAATGTCTTTGGATTATGCTGACCAAATTTGAAAAGGATCTGACAAAGTCTCTAGGAGGAGTTCGTTAAAGTATAGCGACTAAAAATCAAGGACAAATTCACACAAAACTCTAAATGGCCGACTTCTGGTTGGTTTTAGAGCATGGTCCCAAGAGACTTTTTTTAAAGTCTCCATGTGATACATGTCCCTACCCATTATCATACATGTATGTCAAACGTAGCGCTGGGGCTGCGTTTTTGAAAATTTGTAGGGGGCGCTATCGAGGCAATTTTCAACAGTCAAGACAAAAAGCCATATTAAATATTTATTTACATTACCTATGACACCTGTGCAAAGTTCCATGGCTTGCTGAACATCCTGAGCCACAGAAAAATAAGCTTCATTTTTCATGGTGAATGACGTGTTGCCACGGCAATGGGCGTCACATAAAATGAAGGTCATTCAATGTCAGTAGACCATTTTAGTAACTCTTCATCATTAATATCTTTAGATCATCCTGACCAAATTTGAAGTTGATCGCATGAATTCTGTGGGAGGAGTTCGTTAAAGTACGTCTGAAAATTATGAAAATTGACAAAAAAGCCAAAAATGGCTTAACTACTGTATCGCTCCCTAGTGGTTGAATGGAATGAAAATTGTAGGGTACGTAACAATATACGATGTGCACATATGAGACAAATTTCGCGATTATAGGTTAAATGGTTTTGAAGTTATGAGTATTGAAATACAAAGCCACACTGTATGAAGTTCATTGGTCCATATCTTCTAAACGTAATGATACCAAACATCTTTTGATAAAATTGTATTATATAGATCCAATACTGATCCACAGCAAATTTAGTAGCAATCGGACTCAGTGTGTAGGAGGTTGCAAAAAGGGGTTTTTCACAAAATTCAAAATGGCGGAAAATGTTGGTAGGCGGAGCTTAAGGGTCCAAGAGGCTTTTTTGTAGACCTCATTTGGTTGCATGCCTGTGTAAAATTTCAAGTTAATTGGACATACGAGATGAGGGGGCTAAATTCTAGGGGGAGCTAGCGAGCAATTTTTTCATGTTCGAGCGTGGGAATTTTTCAGCAGTCCTGATATGCATGCCGACTTTGGTGATTTTTCGGATATGATAAAGCCCCCAAAAAGGCGACATGTGCCTACCAAATTTCATACATGGAGGTCAAACGTAGCGCTGGGGCTGCGTTTTTGAAAATTTGTAGGGGGCGCTATCGAGGCAATTTGAAAGGGTCAAGCCAAAAAGCCATATGAAATATTTATTTCCATCACCTATGACATCTATGCAAAGTTCCAAGGCTTGTTGAGCATCCTAAGCCACAGAAAACTAAGCTTCATTTTTCATGGCGGATGACGCATTGCCACGGCAACAGCGTTTAACGACAACTCACAATATTCATGATGAAGCATCATCAATGTCTTACGGCTTAGCTTACCAAATTTGAGACTGATCTGGTTAACTTCCTAGTCGGAGTACATCAAAGTATAAAACTTGTCATTTCCTTTTGCCAGTAGGTGGCGCTATGACTTTGTAAAAATTTTGGCATGGAAATGTGCTCAGGCCTGGACCAGCATCATGCAGAACAAGTTTGGGGCAGATTGAATAAAGTACCTTGGAGTTACAACAACTTCCTCTTTCATGGCGAACGGCACGAAATGTGCGTGACATGGGCGCCACATAAAACGTTCAATGTCGTTCAATGTCAGTAGACCATTTCAGCAACTTTTCATCATTAAAGTCTTTAGATCATCTTGACCAAATTTGAAGTCGATCGCTTAAATTCTGTGGGAGGAGTTCGTTAAAGTACAACACCAGAAAACGATAATAATTCCTACAGTTTCAATCGGGACCTCGCGGCACGACGTCTGTGCTCAGGCCCTAATAATATGATGTCATTCAACACATCAATGAGCCTCATCTTCATCAACACACACTGTAGTTTATTTACTTCACTGCCGCTGAAAATAGTCCCAACAAAGTGACTGTTTCCTGTTTGTTTGATAAACATTGAATCACTGATGAAACTTTAAGTTTGTGAGACTCAGACCGGAACATAAATACTGCATACTATTTTCTTCTTCTGCTGAAGGTAAACTCATCCTGACTGAAAACCGTAATTCCTCTAATGAAACACCTCTTTTAAATAATATTACCGTAAATCTTCTAATAAAACATCTCTTTCAAATAATCTTACCGTAATTCCTCTAATAAAACCTCCACTCACCCTTTGTCTGTATTCAGGTCTTTCTGTACCTTTAAGGTGTGACATGTCGTTGAGTGCGTACCTTTTAATTTTGAGCGAACTTTATTGGCTGTCTTCTTGATATCAGCTGTCAGGTCCTCCAACTCCTGCTTGGTCTCTGGAGACAGAAAGAAAGAGAAGAAGAGTTACGAGGTTCATGGTGTCAACATTATTATTAATATTCATATTTATATCATCAGTTCAAGGGAAGAAAAGCTGCTCCTATTTTTGATGAAGTGTCATAAACATTAGATTTCATGTCAAATAATAACTGATGGAGACACAATAAATTAAAGTCAGGTTTCCATCTGATTCTACTCTTCATGCTAAGCTAAGCAAACTGTGCTGAACCGACAGACATGAGATTAACATCCATCTGAACGTGATGTGAAGTAGAAAAAGAAGAAGAAGAAGTTGTTGTTTGTGAAGAAATATCACATCATGTCAGCCATGTTGGAGCAGGGGAACAGTGTGCGTGTGTGTGTGTGTGTGTGTGTATGTTTCTGTTATTTATGTGTGGGTGTGTGTGTGTGTGTATGTGTGGGTGTGTGTGTGTTTGTCTGTGTGTGTATGTGTGTGTGATAACTGCAGCAGTGCAGTCAGATTTATGAGCTCTGCAGTGCCGTTCAGCCTCGTCTCCTCTGACTCACCCCGTTTTCTGTCTGACCGCTTTGTTTCTGCTTCTATTAGCATTACATGCTAAAGCTGCTAACACTCTTTTTTAAATGTTTGATTTAATTAATTGTTTTCTTTGGTGGAAATGATTGACAGCGGTGACGGACAATGAGAGCCAGTAATGCTCCTCCTCCTCTCACACTACAACTCCCATGATGCATTATTGATGCAGAAACACTGGAGTGCATTTTGTGTGACAGAAAGCCGACTGGTGACCCAGAACTGAAGAGGAGAAGAAGAACGAAAGCGACGTGTTTTCACCGGAGGGGAAGAAGAAGAGTCTGAAGAGATGTTTGTCATATTATATTATTATATTATATTATTATATTATATTATAATTAGTGCTGGGCAACGATTACAATTTTTAATGGTGATTAATCTCATTGTTATGCACAAAGTTCAATAATGAATTCAAAAGTAGTGTATTGTGCACTTTTATTTTAAAGTGCTGCTATATGAACTAAAGGTCAATAACATTTGGTTTAAACACTTTAAACACATCAGGTTCTTGTTAACAGCAGTATTCCCTTTACACAGCAGCAGTTATAACACAGTTATAATGATTCTGATCATAGATATTCAGCCGGTGTTCACAACTTTATCTTCATGTGTGTAACAGATGATATTTAAATATACTTCTTGAAAAGAGCTTCCCCACTGGGGATTAATAAAGTTTTCTAATCTAATCTAAAACTGCAAACCTATCTACGTCATGTTTTTATGTTTGTTAAATTCTCAGTAGTAATAACTAAATGATGCTTATTATACACATTACAAACAAAACACTTTAAAAACTCTTGTGACAAAGTGGGTGAGAACACACCATTTGTCCCCACATTACATTCATCTATAAGTCTGACCATGCTTTTCAATTGTTTGTTTACCATACCCACCATGTGTTCCAGAGGTTAAAGGGGAAGGCACCCAACCATTTCCTCTATTCATACACTGGATGATGTCATCAGTGATGTCATTGGGTCAAACCAAGTGTGGGGGGGATTAGAGTATGTACAGGTAGATTTGTAGTTTAGTTGTGATCTGTTTTACATTGTTGAGAGCAAATTGTAAACCATATAAAATTGTTGGTTACCTAAAGGGGTGCTGTAAGGTATAGGTCGTGTCTGTTAACTATGGAGTCAGTAATTGGTGTCACCTGCACTCATGGTAGGAACTGAATCCTGCTGATAGGAGGCTCTATATAAAGAGATGACTTTGACTGAACAGGGAAGAAAGGAAGATCAGTGTGTAGCTGTGGGCATGTGATTATGTTACTTTAAGATGAGTTGAATTTTATTCAGTTAAGCTAAGTTAAACGTTTGTTTTGATTTGTTTGTATATATATTTGGTTACACGTGTAGCAGGGCACTTTTATAAATAAAACACTTTTTGATATCGGAACAAAGTCTCTCGTGTCTGCCTCCTACCACTACAGAAGCCACTCAGGTCAGGCTTCACCACAACTCTAAAAACATAATTTAAATGAATCATTTATTTTTTGCTTATTTTGGTCAGACACATATGCAACGCTGATCACCGTAATATGTGTGGTATTTGTTATAAATGTACGTTGGTACATAGAGGGTGATAAGAAGCTGTACAGGGAGGGACTTAGGACCCAGGGGAATGTAGGTGAAGGAAACAGGAAGAGACGGAAGAGACGCCACACAAACAGCTGTTCACCGCTCGCTGCCCGGTTCTGGTGTTAAAAATGTCCGCTTAATAAAAAAATAAAAAAACTGCGTTAACGCGCGATAATATAATTGTTGGCATTAATTAATGAATGCGTTAACGCGATAATAACATGTTAAACTTACCCAGCACTAATTATTACATTATTATATTGTTATTAGAATAATTGGAACAAATATGAATTCATTTTTCAGCTTAAAAGTATTCTTCCACATGTAGAATATTTATTTAAACTATAGAAGAAGTCTGTTAATCTAGAATTTAAATTCTAGATTAATTCAATACTTGATGGTTGTTAAATTAAACTCATCACTTCCTGCAGAAATTTCACAATAAAAGCATTCAGGGCACCTCGAACCTCTTTTAAAGATACATTTTTACATCCTGTAGAATTGTTTTGATTAACAGATTTTATTTCACATGAATAAAGATAAAAATAATATTCACATTTAACTGGTGATTTTGTGTTGCCATGACAACAAGAATAAAGTTTGTTGATATGAAAACATTCATCCTTTGTTGTTGTTTGTGTTTACACATAAATTAAAGAAGAGGAAGAATAGGAAGAAGAGGAAAATGATGAAGGAGACTCACTTTTCCTCACTGGTTCTCCTCCTCATCTCCTCTGAAGGTTCATGCAGTCACAGGAAGCATGCAACGGGGGGGGGGGAGGAAGAGGAGGAGGAGGAGGAGGAGGAGGAGGAAGAAACAAAAGGGCACAAATATGAAAAATAAAAGGATGAAAAATAATAACAGAAACATGAACGTGCAGAGAGACGATGACATCATGCAGAACAAACATGACTTATAATTAAAAAAAATAATAAAATTAAACAGTAAATATGGTCACTTCCTGTTCACTGGTTGATAAAAAAACAAGATGATGATGGACAAATCGCTGAACTAGAGGCTTCAAAACATCCACAAACCAACGAGAAACATCCCCATAACGTCTACATCCACTTCTTATGGACAGTCTGTGGTTATTGAACTCTTTCTATCTGACAGCAGCGATCAGGAGGTCTTACTTTCGTCCGGGTTCGGGGCGGCCAGGATGGCGCTGTGCTGCTTCTTGACCTGCTCCACATCCTCCGATAGCTTTTCTATACAGCCTCTGATCTCCTCCACCTGTACACCCACACACACACACACACACACACACACACACACACACACACACACACACACACACCCACGCAGACAGACAGACAGACAGAGAAATCAAAATGTATCGAATTAGTTAAAACTGTGGCTGCTTCTAAAATAAGCTTTGATTAGTTTGTGAACATGTTATTGTCCTCATAACATCTGTTTGTGAACATGTTACTGTCCTCCTAATGTCTGTTTGTGAACACGTTACTGTCCTCATAATGTCTGTTTGTGAACATGTTACTGTCCTCATAAAACACGTTACTGTCCTCATAATGTCTGTTCGTGAACACGTCACTGTCCTCATAGCGTCTGTTTGTGAACACGTTACTGTCCTCCTAATGTCTTTTAATTAACACAATACTGTCCTCATAACGTCTGTTTGTGAACACGTTACTGTCCTCCTAATGTCTGTTAATCAACACGTTACTGTCCTCATAACGTTTGTTTGTGAACATGTTACTGTCCTCCTAATGTCTGTTTGTGAACACGTTACTGTCCTCATAACGTTTGTTTGTGAACATGTTACTGTCCTCCTAATGTCTGTTTTTAAACAAGTTACTGTCCCCATAATGTAGGTGTGAGAACAGCTGAAAAAGGAAAATATAAATTCAGCATTTTGAGTTTGATGCTTTGTGTAATTTAAACAATTTAAATGAACATGAGATGGATTTATTAGTCTTAAATATCTGATTAAACCCAGAGTTTTATTGTCAATGAAGCACACGAGACATTTTGAGAAGAGAACAAAGTGTCAGATCTTCAGATCTGGGATCAGTTCACAGGAAGTCAGTCAGTCTTCAGATCTTCAATCAGATTACAGAGAATCAGATTTAGAAAAACTTCCTGCTTCAGATTCTCCAGAACGACTTCAGAACAAACCGATTTGTTAAAGAACGATACCCGGAGTCATCAAACTGCTGACAGAGAAAGTAAAAGCTCTTTTCTTTTGACTTAAAATGTCTCCTAAATTCCGTTTTAGCTTTGTGTTTTCTTCCAAACTTCACGTATTTTCACGTATTTTCGTGTGGTTTCATGGGTTTCTTGTGTCTCACCTGTTCGAAGAACTCATCCATGAAGTGGTCCCGGTCCACCTGCACCACCTCTTCATCATCATCGCTGTCCTTAGCCTGAAGAGATATAGGAGACACATTATGTCATGTAACGCTGAGTCATCACTTTCATTCAGTTTGACAGACAGACAGACAGAGAGAGAGAGAGAGAGACAGAGAGAGACAGAGAGAGACAGACAGACGGAGAGACAGGTGAAACAGACTAAAGCGACGGCTCAATGAAAGTAAACAGTTCTCAGTTACACTGATTGGATTTCTATTGCTGTTGATGTGTGTGTGTGTGTGTGTGTGTGTGTGTGTGTGTGTGTGTGTTTAACTGAAATGTTAATGGCAGACAGTAAAAAGCTCTTCAATGTTTCAAACAGCAGACAAAGGAACAAAAGATCTGATCTCAACAACAACAGAGACAGACAGGTGGAGACAGGTGGAGACAGACAGACAGACAGGTGAAGACAGACAGACAGACGGAGACAGGTGGAGACAGACAGAAAGACAGGTGGAGACAGACAGGTGTGTGACTGCATAGAAAGAGGTGAGACAGGTAAGGACACACAAATGCAGATGAGGAAAGCTTTTAAAGAAGCAGGCTAACGTTAGCATCTCATCTCCATTACAACTCATATGAAACACAAGCTAGCATGCTAACAGGTTAACCGCCCTTCCCCTCGTTAGCAGCTAACGTGCTCCAGAAAAAGAAGCTCCGCCTCCACCGACTCAAACTGTTTAACACAAAGAACAACAACAACAACAACAACATGGCTGCTTCTCTTAAAAACATTTAAAACTCTGAATGTGACTTCATTCTTCAGCCTCCATCAATAACTCTCTGATGATATTTAGCATCGTAGCTAGCATGGTTAACATGTGCTAGCATCCCTCTCTTTCTGCATCAGACTGCAGTCAATAAGGGGCCTTTCTCAATATGCGTACTTCTCTGTACTTGTGAACTCGTGGACTTTTGAAACGTCATCAGTCTCAGCCCAAGTATTGTTCCAATTCAAAGTTCACATCAAGCCAAGCACGGTCCAAATGCCCGGATGTGGCTCCGCCCATTTTACCGGGTATGCATCGGAGGTGACTTGTCTGTACTTGGGACAGCCAAATATCCCAGAATGCATTTAGCACCAGCAACAGGAAACAATGGCGGAGGAGAAATCACACAACTGGAAGTTGAAACTTTCGAATACTACTGTTGTTAAGTCACAGAACGTAATTTTAGGATGTTTTGAGGCGAGAAGTTAGTTGTTTAAGCATCAAGTCTGTGGTCGGTTTGTCAAGATTCAGCCGATTTATAAATCTGCTCCGACGATTTCGGAGATGTGAGGTGTTGCTAGCGGGACCGGCAGTAAACCAGCACCGGGGGCTCAGCGCTCATGTTACCCGCCTAGAACAGCCTGATCTCAGAGTCTTTTTGAAACTTGCCGCTGGTATTGACGTCTCTGTAGCGTTTTCCTCGTACAGCAATCCGGATCTGATCCACATACATACTGTATATACATACAATTACAATTATATATATATATATACATATATACATACAATTATAATTATATATATACAATTATATACGTATATATATATATATATATATGTATAAATACATATAATTGTATGTATATATATATATATGTGTATATAATATAATACACTTGTATAATTTGTTATTTTAAATGAAAACGAAAACAGCAGGGTTGTCATATTTAGTTTGATTGTAAAAATACTTTACAGTAAAAAAAACGGATTAAACTCATTAGCAAGACCAGCTGAGGTGGTGATGTCATCAAGTAAGCTGCTGTTCCAATTGTCTGTACTGCGTTCTCTGGACTTGTGAACTTGGGTATTGAGAAAGGCCCATTGTGTGACCCCCCTCACCCTGCGTCACTCTGGCTGCAGAGACTCAGAAGGACAAACAGGATAATATCAAATATGCTGACTGAGGTTTTTCTGGATGAACAATGTGGACATGTTGAGGTTTATTAAACTAAAGTCATTAAAAACATGAGCAATAATTAAAATATCGAATTCAGTGCGATTGCTGTCAGGGATACATACTCATTAATATTCATAATAACAATTATTATTAGTGTAATTATTTATATTATTTTAATTATATATTATGTATAATTATTATCATCATTAATATTATTATTATTAAACAGTAGGAGGGAAATTAATATGAATTAAAATTGTACTATTAACTATCAGGAAGTTCATAATTTGTTAAATTCACTTTAGCACTCATTGGGTGGTTATGATTATGATTATGATTCTCCTGAACAATGTTTCTGATCTGAGATCAGGTTGATGCTAAACTAAATATTCCTCTCCCTCCAAGTCCAGGACCTGAGGCATGATGGGAACTGTAGTCCAGCTGTGTGTGTGTGTGTGTGTGTGTGTGTTTGTGTGTGTGTGAGGTTACAGGAATGGTTCAAAATGTAGAAGATCCTGTTTCTGTGAGTTAGCTTAGCTTAGCATAATGACTGGAAACAGAGGGAAACAGCTAGCCTTGAGGATGTGAAGCTCTCTGATTGGATGGCTCTGACAGCTAATAGGGTCCAATAAGGTCCAACTGGGTCCAACTGGGTCCCACAGGGTCTAACTAAGGTTTACAATTATCTAACAAGGTCTATGAGGGTCTAAACAAAGTCCAAACAGGTTTCTAAAGGGTCTGACAGGATCTTATTGTTGTGGTCTAACGGGGTCTATCAGAGTCCTGCAGGGTCTGACATAGATGCATCAGGTCATGTGTTTCTATATGTCTGCCGCTAAGCATCATGGGAACATAGCGACAGAGAAGTTGTCTGGTCTCGACTGATAAGCTCCCCAACAAAGAGCCAATCACATGACGGCAGCGTTCAATCAGAGACGACTGTAAGCGAGGAAGCGGGGCTGATGGGAAATATGTTAAAGGTCTCTACGGCTTCCTGCCGCCATGTTCAGTCACTGATAACTTCATTTATCTGACCTTTGAACATATTAATGCTGCACGTTTGTTATTATTTAGTTTATGAAACAACAAAGAGGAATCAGGTTCAAGTTTTATTCAAAATATTGAAATCAGATCAGCTGCTAACAAGAAATATTCTCTATAAGGAGATTATTATCATTATCATCATTATTATTGTTATTATTATTGGCAGTAGTAGTAGTTGTTGTATTACTACTGTTATTATCATTATATATTATTATTATCATTATATATTAGGCAAGGCTAGTTTATTTATAGCACATTTCAACAACAAGGTAATTCAAAGTGTTTCACATAAAACCAGTAAAAGCATCAACACATAAGGCAAAAGAAAAGCAGATTTAAAAACAATTAAGAACATTCATTCAAACATTAAAAAGCAGTGTAAGAAATTAAATACAGTAGTAAAATGCAGAAATGCAGAAATGTATTAATATCCTTGAATGTGGTTCAATTAAAGGCAGCAAACAGAAAAGTCTTCAATCTGGATTTAAATGACCTTATATTATTATTATCATTATTAATAGTTGTAGTAGCAGCATTATTGCTTTATTATCATTATGTATTAATATTATCATAATTATTATCATAATTGTGATTATTGTGATAATAATTATTAAATAAGAAACTTATTATAAACTAATCTCACTGTAACTTTACAGAGATTATAATCCAATAGTTATGTTTGTTGACTTCACTCCACAATAAAACCTTTAAGAAATATAAATAAATATCTATTTTTGTAAGTAAAAGTAACTTATTCAGAACATAATAAATGAAATTATTTTGTCACATAAATACAAATTATCTTCACTTTCTGACAATAAAAATACACAAGTAGTATTCTGTTACTAGTAGGGAGACAAATACATAAATACATAAAGAGGATACAAAAAATGTAAACGTCCTGGATCACCAAAAAATGATCTTTAAATCACTGAAAGTGTGAAAAGTAAAAACGAGCTTGATGTTCAGCAGAATGGTTATTATTTATTATAAAATGTATAATTTATAACATGTCATTTATAATTTATTATATTGTTTATTATATTATCTATTATGCTATTTATTATTTATTCTAGTATTTGTTACTCTATATGCTGATACATAAACATGTGAGCAGCTATAAACTACTTTAATATTGTCGGGGTACTTTCACCGGCATCCTATTTAGGAGAAGTACACAAAGTACAGCGAAGTAAAAGTAGCAGAAAAGAGATATACTCGTGGAAAGTACAAGTACCTCAGACTATGTGTACTACTACGGGGCACAATTAAGAACTATGATGGTAAAATAATAATTTAAGGATCTGATCAAATGTTTCCTATCTCACCAGCGGATCAATCGGGACCTTTGACCTCCTGAGTAGGTCACGAAAAGGCTCCTCATATTGATGATGAACGACGTCTACATTACCCACAATTACATTAATACTACTTTAAACATCTGGAAACACGAAAGACTGTATATTACTTTAAACATCTGGAGACATTAAAGACTTTATACTACTTTAAACATCTGGAGATATTAAAGACTTTATACTACTTTAAACATCTGGAGACATTAAAGACTTTATATTACTTTAAACATCTGGAGACATTAAATACTTTATACTACTTTACACATCTGGATACTTTAAAGACTTTATACTACTTTAAACATCTGGATACATTAAATACTTTATACTACTTTAAACATCTGGAGACATTAACTACTTTATACTACTTTAAACATCTGGAAACATTAACCACTTTCTACTACTTTAAACATCTGGAGACACTAAAGACTTTATACTACTTTAACCATCTGGAGACATTAAAGACTTTATACTATTCTAAACATCTGGAGACATTAAAGACTTTATACTATTCTAAACATCTGGAGACATTAAAGACTTTATACTACTTTAAACATCTGGAAACACGAAAGACTGTATATTACTTTAAACATTTGGAGACATTAAAGACTTTATACTACTTTAAACATCTGGATACATTAAATACTTTATACTACTTTAAACATCTGGAGACATTAAAGACTTTATATTACTTTAAACATCTGGAGACATTAAAGACTTTATACTACTTTAAACATCTGGAGACACTAAAGACTTTATACTACTTTAAACATCTGGAGACATTAACTACTTTATACTACTTTAAACATCTGGAGACACTAAAGACTTTATACCACTTTAAACATCTGGAGACACTAACGACTTTATACTACTCTAAACATCTGGAGATATTAAAGACTTTATACTACTCTAAACATATGGATACATTAAATACTTTATACTACTTGAAACATCTGGAAACACGAAAGACTGTATACTTTTTTAAACATCTGGAAACATGAAAGACTGTATCCTTTTTTAAACATCTGGAGACATTAAAGACTTTATACTACTCTAAACACCTGGAGACATTAAAGACTTATACTACTTCAAACATCTGGAGATATTAAAGACTTTATACTACTTTAAACATCTGGAGACATTAAAGACGCTATACTACTCTAAACATCTGGAGACATTAAAGAATTTATACTACTCTAAACATCTGGAGACATTAAAGACTCTATACTACTCTAAACATCTGGAAACATTAAAGACTATACTACTCTAAACATCTGGAGATATTAAAGACTCTATACTACTCTAAACATCTGGAGACATTAAAGACTTTATACTACTTTAAATATCTGGAGACATTAAAGAATTTATACTACTCTAAACATCTGGAGACATTAAAGACTCTATACTACTCTAAACATCTGGAGATATTAAAGACTATACTACTTTATACATCTGGAGATGTTGGAGCCATAATGTGGTTTTGTTGTTTTCTTATGTCTTTGAGGGAAACATGGGGTGTGTACACATGCAGTCCTGACATTGAACAGTGGGTGGCACCTTAACCTAAATGTGCATATATGCAAGTGCCTGGTAATGAGGATCAGGTGTGTGTGTGGACGGGAAGCTAACAGTTTTTGACCGTGTCAAGGTGTCGTGTCAGCCGGCATGTCAGTGAGAAGTTTCAAGGTCTTATATTATCCTGTATTCTGTTATGGTGTCATTCATTTGAATAAATGGATCAACGGATCTAAAGAAAGACAGCGCATTGGACATTGAAATGTTTGTGGAACACGCGTCTGAACAAGTTCTCCCGTTCGCCCCCCAGTGGCTTTAAAATGGATATTTGTTAAAGTCACTGCAATTAAGTCAAAAACTGGCTTCATTTGAACTCGTATGGATCGTCGTTCGTTGAATTGACCAGCTGATCGACATCGATGGATTCAACAGCTGATCGACATCGCAAGACTGAACAGCTGATGGACAACGCTGGATTGAACAGCTGATCGACATCGCGCGATTCAACAGCTGATGATTAGACATCGCTGGATTCAAAGATGATCGAGTAGACATCTCTGGATTCAACATCGCTGGGCATCGCTGGATTCAACAGCTGATCAACATCACGTGATTCAACAGCTGATCGAATAGACATCGCTGGAAAGTTGTGGTTGCTTTGAAATCGAATTGGACCACTGATCATCACTACCACCAAGCTACGATTTCGGACCAATGGACACTCTGAATGGACAGAGGTATGTAGCGCTAACAACATGGCCATGTTTAAAGTTGTGTGCACACTTATTATTTTGAGTGTAAATCCAATGCATTGGTTCCAACTTATAGGCCTAAGAGCTGTATGGGTGGTTTAATTTTGAATTGTATTTAATAAATGATGAATTCTGATATTAGTGTAAAGGTACAAAATCAAGGTTCTATTGTTAATGAGCCAACCGTGGCTGGAACACAGGTCAATCCCAGCACGGCCAATGGTGAAAAGGAAACACAATCTGTCAGTAAACGTCCTACTAAACTGACACAAAAGGCATTAATGGGTAAACTGGACAAGCTACAAAAGGTTCGGAAGGCCAAACTAAACAAAGCTTCTGACCTTAAAAGGACAATTCAAGACCTAATGCATGACAGAGAATATAAAACAGAGGTGCAATGTACTTTTGATAAATACACAACTCTTTGCAATGAAGCAAAGGAACAACATCAATCTCTGTCACAAATATTATCTCCTGAAGAAAAGGACAAACATGAGATATGGTTCAAAGCAAAAATGTTGAGTGTTAATGATTTTACTGATGCTGTGAATAAGTGGTTGTTTAATGCAGACATCTCCAAACCTGATGAAAATGATGATGCTTTTGAGAGCGTCAAACCCAGTGACAGCATTTCCAATGTGGAAACAAATGTTTCTATTGTGTCATAACCCGGCTCCTAGGCCATGACAAATACGGCAGAGACACAACAAATGATGTTAACGTAAAATGTTTATTTGACTAAATAAAGAAATAGTTAAGTTTATGAAGTGTGTCAATCAATAACATCAGTAGTGTCAACGTGAATGCGTGTGGAATGAAGTGTGGGTGTTGTCAGCGAAACCAAAGGAAACCAAAACCAAAATAACCGGCAGCAACTGGCTGGGATCACTCCACGTACGCCGGAGAGTAAACCTGCCCCGAGCAACGCTAGAGCAGGGTTTTTATGCCCTCCCTGTTCCCGGACCAGGTGCTCTGCATCAGGTAATCTGCTCTCTAGGGACAGAGGGACAAAAGCATACTTGCAGTGATTAGAGACAGGGGCCGTCACACCCCCCCCCTTAAAGTCGGTGTCCCAAGGGATCACCGGCATACTGCTAATCAATGCAACGGTGCACGTGACAACGCATCAGCAATAACATTGTCTTTTCCTTTAATATGTTTGATGTCAAGGTTGTAAACCTGAAGGAACAACGACCATCGTGTCAGCCTCTGGTTTGGGCATCTGATGGAATGCAAAAACGTCAACGGTTTGTGATCTGTATACACCAAAATCCGCTCTCCTGTTCCTACACACACACATTAAAATGTTGCAGTGCCCAAATGAGCGACAAAGCCTCCTTCTCAATAACAGAGTAATTTCCCTGGTACTTGTTAAACTTCTTTGAGAAAAAACTGACTGGCCTCACCAATCCCTGGTCGTCATCCTGAAGCAAGACGGCACCTGCTCCCACCTGGCTGGCATCTACTTGGAGCATAAACGCTCTATCAAAGCAAGGAGCAGCCAGCACGGGAGAAGAGCACAACAGAGATTTAACATTATCAAAAGCCCCCTGACATTCAGACGACCAGACAAACTTCACCTTGGCCTTGAGTAGTTCAGTGAGAGGAATATCACCAAACAAACACGGATATTTGTGTACCAACTCAGACATTTCTTCACATTTTGCCTCCGGCAGATGAGTCAGCAACTTGTCTAAATTAACAAGTGATTCTGAATTTTTCAAATGCCCATACAGGAGACTATCATCAGGCTCTGGCACCCCATCTCCCTCATGCACCAAAAGCTCTGAAGCTACCGCAAGAGCCGGATGAACCCCATCTTTCACCTCCTGACCCAAGTCAGTGTCCACTACACGCCTGAAGTACGGTTTCAGGAGATTTATGTGGCAGAGACGCTTGACCTTCCTACGTTCTGGCGTTGCAATGACATAATTCAACTCAGACGTTTTCTCCATGACTGTGTATGGACCTGTGTACTTAGCCTGAAATGGCGAACCAACCATAGGCATAAGTGCTAGAACCTGGTCTCCCGGACTGAACTCATGTCGCTCTGTACGTCGGTCATACAACTTCTTCATTTTCATTTGCGATACCGACAACCTTTCCTGTGCCATACTTCCAGCTACAAACAAACGATGTCTAAAACCATTCACATAGTCCACTAGTCTCACTGGCAACTTAGTATCCACACAGCCATCTTTCAGTACTGCCAAGGGACCACGCACAGAATGTCCAAAGACCAACTCATTTGGGCTAAAACCTGTACTCTCCTGTACAGCCTCCCTCGCAGCCAACATCAACCACGGAAGCCCCTCTTCCCAGTCTCTATCCAACTCGGTACAAAATCCCCGTAGAAGAGACTTAAGGGTCTGGTGGAACCTTTCCAAGGCTCCTTGGCTTTGTGCATGATATGCAGATGATTGGTTCTGTTTAATGTGCAACAACTTCAACACCTGCCGAAACATATGTGATGAGAAGTTAGACCCTTGGTCACTCTGGACCACCTTAGGAATGCCAAATATAGAAATGAATTGTGACAATGCCTTAACCACAGCTTTAGTTGTGATTGACCTCAACGGATAAGCAGCCGGGTACCTGGTGGTTTGGCACATCACTGTGAGCAAATATTTACAACCAGACTTGGAACATGGCAACGGACCCACACAGTCAACAATGAGGTGTGTAAAAGGTTCACTCAGAGCTGGGATAGGCTGCAGTGGCACCGGCTTGATCTTCTGATTTGGTTTTCCTGTTAGCTGGCATACGTGACATGTTTTAATGTATGCGGCCACATCCCTTTTGACACACGGCCAAAAGAAATGTTTCAGAATGTTAAGGTATGTTTTCTGAACTCCAAAGTGTCCACACTTGTCATGTGCTACTTCCAAGACAAAAGGACGAAATTTAGTTGGCACCACCATTTGGAAAACATCATTTTTCACACAATCCTCACCCATGGGAACCCATTTTCTGAACAACACCTCGTTCTGCAAGAAGTAGCCACTGGCTGCACTATTTATCTCAGAAACAGGCAAAACTCGCTCAAATATTTCTTTCAAAGAAGAATCCCCACGTTGCTCATCTACTACCTCACTGTGCGACAGGGATACAGGAAGCTCTGACAGAGATGGGACCTCCAAAACTACCTCGACCGTGTCGTCAGACGACATGTCAGGGTCTGATTTGCTCATAGCTCGTGTAAAAACGCAGGATGAAAAGACCTCGGGCAACATTCTGGAGCTCTCGTCAGACGTAGAATCAATTGGACAACATGTGACCACCGGTGCGGGAAGAGTGTCCGTCCAAACCCTGCTACCAGCCAAGCCGTTGCCCAAAATAAAATGTATACCCTCAATAGGCAACGCCGGACGCACACCAACAGCTATCTCACCCTTAACCAGCTCACAGTCAAGCACCATCTTGTGCAACGGAACAGGGAGAATCTCCAATCCCATCCCACGACTGAGAACACAGTCACCAGTGTCCGTCTCCTCAGACAAAGGCAAAACAGAGTCCACGATATACGAATCATAGGCACCTGTATCCCTCAAGATTTTTATTGGGACCTTTACCTCACTTCCCAAAAGTGACACAAATCCGCCTCGAATGAAAGGAGCATAAGCTGCCAAAACCCCCCGGTCACAAGAGTGAGATGTAAGCCCCTCAGAGTGAGATGCAAGCCCCTCAGCAAAACAGCCGTCTTTAACCGTAGCCGCAAACGCAGCAGGCCTAACATTAGATCTTACATCCCTTAGTTTAGCCTGTAACGCAGGACAATCTGCCTTCCAATGTCCTTCCTCCCGACAATAATTACAGGTATTACTGTTGTCGAATCTGCCACCTGCTCTAAAGTCAGACTTAAAAACTCCGACCTTCCTTGAACGCATCTCCTGCGAAACCGCGTCAGAACCACTTCCCCGCACACCAAAACCATCGCGAGCCACAGAACCCTCTCTGAAACTGCTCTTATGAAGCAACACATATTCATCCGCTGACACGGCCGCATTAGCAGCAGTTGTGCTTCTTTGTTCGATGACATATGTCGCAATGCGATCTGGAAGGACATTTTTGAATTGCTCTAAAATCATCAACTCACACAGACCTTCAAAAGTATCTATGTCAAGGGCAGTTAACCATCGCTTGAAGTGAGTCGATAGGTCTCTCACCAACTCCACATATGTCTGCCCACTTTTCCTCTCTAAGGACCTAAAACGCTGGCGATACGCCTCTGGCACCAGCTCATACACTTTAAGCACCGCCGACTTTATTTTAGAATAGCTAGAGCTATCCTCCAGACTCAAAGAGGAATACGCTTCCTGTGCTTTCCCTGAGAGGACACACTGAAGCATAAGCGCACAGTCCGCATCGAGCCAGTTTCTAGCCTTAGCTACACGTTCAAACAGCACGAAGAACGTGTCCGGATCCCTTTCATTAAACGGTGGTAACCAGCGCAAATTGCTAACATCAAAGCGATCCACAGCAGACCTGGGCACCTGCGCGCTCCGATCCTCACCGGACAATATGCCATCTCTGACCAGAGACAAACGATATTTCTCCAGATCTATCTTTGCAGTCTCTGACTGCTGGCGGAGTCTCTCAATTTCTATCTGTTTGTTAATTTCCAATTCATATTTACTTTTCTCATGTCCCATCTGCAACAGCAAAATCTCCTTCTGTTGTTCAAAGGTTAGTCCATGAGTTTGAAAAGATACAGCAGTAGACATTAAAGACGACTCTTGTTTACCCCCAGACAAAAGTCCTATCTCGGTCAATTTTGACTTTATAGCATATTTAATGTTCTCCTTGACGCGTTTATCCCCTACAACCACCACTGAATAATGATCTGCAATCAAGAGCAACTGCTCTCTTGTGCCTACATCCAGGAACTCCTGAGATGGAGCGGCAATGAACGCCTCAACCTCAGACATTTCCACTATTTACAACGACTACCCATCGAGCAAATCCACGTTTACGCACATAGCCGAACCAGACAGACGCCACAAATGTTCCCCTTGTGCGCAATGAGGAATACTCCTCACCCCGGTTTGGAGTCTCCCCGCTATCTAAAAATCAACCCAGCTAACTAAGCTCATCCCTAGTCTTCATGCAGCTACTGGTGGTGGGTATTTATGCACTGAAGACCGCTGGTTTAGCAGAGCGACTAGCAAGCTAGCAACTCCCCTGAAACCACGGACATGCTCCCAAGCAAGCTTCAACCACGTTCGCCACAGCACTACAGAAAACCAGCTCAACGAACCCAAAGGGCCACGTCGCTACAGTCTACCAGGGAAAACTCCGCACCACTTTGATAGAATTGCGCACCGAGCAATTTGCAGGAGTCATCTGGGCCCGCTGCAGCATAATCATAACCACAAACGTCCTCTTCACCAAGTCCGGATAAGAAAAGACCAAAAAAATAAATATGAACGTAACTTACCCAGTAGATATATCCACCCGTTGTCCTTTCCCTTGAATCAATACTCACATGAGCAGCTACGTTTACCGGCGGCACAAGTAAACAAAGGAGGAAGCAAACAAACTTTTCACACGCGCATCAAATATGCACCCAGAAACGTAGATGAAAACCAACCTTCAGACATATTTTTACCGTTTAGCTGACCCAAACGCTGCAAACAAACAAATCCGAAAAACGCACGCTAGGTACAAAATGCCCACAAACACAAAACTACCCCGTCCCAAGTCTTACCTAAATCACAGCACAAACGGGAAAAAAGCCGGACGAGCCCCCAATTTGTCATAACCCGGCTCCTAGGCCATGACAAATACGGCAGAGACACAACAAATGATGTTAACGTAAAATGTTTATTTGACTAAATAAAGAAATAGTTAAGTTTATGAAGTGTGTCAATCAATAACATCAGTAGTGTCAACGTGAATGCGTGTGGAATGAAGTGTGGGTGTTGTCAGCGAAACCAAAGGAAACCAAAACCAAAATAACCGGCAGCAACTGGCTGGGATCACTCCACGTACGCCGGAGAGTAAACCTGCCCCGAGCAACGCTAGAGCAGGGTTTTTATGCCCTCCCTGTTCCCGGACCAGGTGCTCTGCATCAGGTAATCTGCTCTCTAGGGACAGAGGGACAAAAGCATACTTGCAGTGATTAGAGACAGGGGCCGTCACAATTGAGAAATTGAGCAGAAAAAGTCACACCAGTTCAAGAACCAGCAAATCTTCATCTGTACGGATTCAGATAGAGGCAGAGAGAGCAGCACTTGAAACTCGCGCTGCAGCCTTAAAGGAGAAGCACGAGCTGGAGGAGCAATCGGAGTTGCTGAGAAAGAAAAAGGAAAGACTGGAGGTTGACACAGAAATGGCAGCCGTTGCTGCTAAATTAGCGGTATTTAAGGCCTCTAGTCACCAAGCTTTCTCAAACACACAATCGGATGGAATGGAATCATACTTTGAAAAAGGAGCAAGGTTAAAGGAAGTCTCTACCACGCTCAACCAACATGCCAAAGCATATCAACCAACATCTGTGGACTTGCAACAACAACCACCTATACAACAACAGTATGCATATAGGAATGCAACACATGACAACAGCACGGTCTGTCAACTGAAACCAGAAAATGCATCACGCAAACCTCACATGGATCATCCTCACGTGCAGCTAACAAATCCAGGTGGCATTCAGTCTCAACTTGCTCATAAAGGAAATGATGAAACATCGGCTCTCTGCAACCTACTGCAAAGGCAAAATGAAATAACAACATTGCTTATTCAACAACAGGCCTCTCATTTACTACCACCAAGAGAAATTCCATTTTTTGATGGGGATCCTCTGCAGTACAGAACGTTTATCAGAGCCTTTGAACATTGTGTGGAGAGTAAAGCAAGCAACAGAGGAGACTGTCTGTATTTTTTGGATAAGTACACAAGAGGTCAACCAAAAGAGCTAGTGCGTAGTTGTCAGCATATGGCTCCAGACAGAGGCTATGCTACAGCTAAGGATCTGCTACAGGAGCACTTTGGGAATGAGCACAAAGTTACTGCAGCATATATGGAGAAAGCCCTCTGCTGGCCTTTAGTGAAGCCTGAGGATGTCAAATCTCTCCAAGCCTATGCCCTCTTTTTGCGTGAGTGTTATAATGCAATGGAGGACATACAGTACATGAAAGAACTGGATATGCCAGCGAATATGAGAGCAGTGATTCTGAAGCTTCCACACAAACTAAGAGAAAAATGGAGAATCTCTGCATGTGAGCTACTGCAAAACCTCAATCGCAGGGCAAACTTCAATGATATTGTCATATTCATCGAGCGTGAAGTCAAAATATTGTCTGACCCAATCTTTGGAGACATTCAGAATACACCACTTCAAACAGTAAACAAAAATGTGAACAAGATCAAAGCAGAATGGAAGCCAAGATTCAAAGGAAACTGTTTTGCAACTTCTGTTACTGTTGAAACCCCGGCCATTGAGGAGCCAAGAAGGTTAAATCATGATAAACAACCAAATAGTTCATCTGCAAAGAACACCAGCTTTTGTTTGTGTTGCTCTCAAGGTCACACACTGGAGATGTGTCCACGATTGGAAGAGAAGACACATAGGGACAAGATTAACTTTCTTAAGGATAATGGAATCTGTTTTGGCTGCCTTCGCATTGGGCATAGGAGCAAGGATTGCGATAAGCGCTTGACTTGCAAGGTGTGCAGTCTAAACCATCCCAGTGTTCTTCACATCCGCCAAAGAGAGAAAGTAGTCAACACAGACTCAAAAAGGCCAAAAGAACCATCATTGAGTAGCGCACATGTTTCTCTACACACATGTGGTCCTACAGGGGCCGGTAACAGTGATGGGATTCTATCCATCTTACCAATACAGGTGAAATCCAATAAGGGAGACAAAGTCATACAGACATATGCTTTTCTAGATCCAGGCAGTACAGCAACATTTTGTTCTGAAAACCTGATGAGGAGGCTTAATCTGAATGGACGGAAAACCCAAATCCACTTAAGAACCATGGGCTCAGGAGCAACAGTTTCCAGCTACATGTTGACTGATTTGGAGATTTCAAGTCTCACCGGGAAAAGATTCTATGATTTACCAGAGGTCTATACCCAGAAGAGGATGCCTGTAAGCACTGATAACCTCATCAAAAAAGAGGAGTTGGCAAAGTGGCCATACTTGGATGGTGTTGGTGCTCCTAGCATTCAAGCTGACGTGGAGTTGTTGATAGGTACCAACGCCTCCAAAATGCTTGAGCCTTGGGAAGTAATCAACAGCCATGGAAACGGACCTTATGCCATTAGGACCCTATTGGGGTGGGTTATTAATGGTCCCGTTCAAGGATGCAGTGATGAGCGGTGTGAGAGTGGCTACCCCGCTGCTACTGTTAACAGGATTTCCATTCAACACGTGGAGGAATCACTGAATAACCATGATTTTAATGAAAGAACATCAGAAGACAAAATGGAGATGTCAAGAGATGATGTGAAATTCATGAAAATCATGAAACATCCAGTCAAGCTTCATGATGGGCACTATAGCTTGAACCTTCCCTTCAAAAGAGAAGAGGTCACGCTGCCAAACAATGTTGCCAAGCAGCGCATTCTTGGATTGAAGAGAAAGTTTGAAAGAAATGAGAAGTTCCATCAGGAATACACCAACTTTCTCAATGTCATCAGTAAGAGGTATGCTGAACGTGTGCCTGAACATCAACTGATAACATACTTTTCTGACCGGAAAAGGTTGAAGAGGTCAGTTGCATGGATTCTGAAAATAAGAAAAACTCTACTGGAAATGAGTCAAAAAAGGAAACAAATGAGTCATGAGGATACAGACATGATTGGCAACAAACTGGAACAGGAAATGCACCAAATGAAAGCTGTGTTAAGGGGAAAGAGTTTGACTCCAGACGATCTTTCAGGACCAGAAAAATCGATCCTTCACTTCACTCAACAGGAAAGGTTCCACGAGGAATTGGCGGTGTCAACATCTGGCAAACGTGAAGTAAAAAGGAATAGCACAGTTTACAAGCTGGACCCGGTTCTGGAAGCTGTATTGCTTAGAGTTAGAGTTGGAGAGAGAGTGAGTAAGGCAGCCATGCCTGAGGAGACAAAACATACGGTCATCCTATCCAAAACCCAACATGTATTCACTCCAATATTAAAGCACATTCACAAACCAAGGTGGGCCATGATGGAAGAAACCATGTTCTTTCCAGATTATGGATGAAGTTCTGGATTACAAATGCTAATGCAGCAAGAAGACAGATCTTGTCCAACTGTGGCTTCAGTAAGCACCATAAAGGAAGAGTTCTCGAGACCTATCCTGACAGGAAAGGACTGGTGAGATCTGCACGAGTGCAAACCAAAACTAGCACGCTGGACAGGCCAGTGACCAAACTTTGGCTGAAATATAACAAGGTTATTAGTGACCTCTTACCCTTAGGGGAATTTTGGGTTTTTGTTTGTTTTGTTTATTCATTTTATTATGGATTTATTGGCTCCATTATATAAATATCTATTGAATTGTTTATGCCCTCCTGCCATTAACAATTAGGGGCCGGTGTGTTGGAGCCATAATGTGGTTTTGTTGTTTTTCTTATGTCTTTGAGGGAAACATGGGGTGTGTACACATGCGGTCCTGACATTGAACAGTGGGTGGCACCTTAACCTAAATGTGCATATATGCAAGTGCCTGGTAATGAGGATCAGGTGTGTGTGTGGACGGGAAGCTAACAGTTTTTGACCGTGTCAAGGTGTCGTGTCAGTGAGAAGTTTCAAGGTCTTATATTATCCTGTATTCTGTTATGGTGTCATTCATTTGAATAAATGGATCAACGGATCTAAAGAAAGACAGCGCATTGGACATTGAAATGTTTGTGGAACACGCGTCCGAACAAGTTCTCCCGTTCGCCCCCCAGTGGCTTTAAAATGGATATTTGTTAAAGTCACTACAGGAGATATTAAAGACTCTATACTACTCTAAACATCTGGAGACATTAAAGAATTTACTACTTTAAACATCTGGAGACATTAAATACTTTATACTACTTTAAACATCTGGAGACATTAAATACTTTATACTACTTTAAACATCTGGAGACATTAAATACTTTATACTAGTTTAAACATCTGGCGAGATGAAGGAGGAGATGGAGAAGGAGATGAAGGAGGAGATGGAGAAGGAGATGATGGAGGAGGAGATGAAAGAGGAGATGGAGAAGGAGATGAAGGAGGAGATGGAGAAGGAGATGATGGAGAAGGAGATGGCGAAGGAGATGATGGAGGAGATGAAGGAGATGGAGAAGGAGATGATGGAGAAGGAGGAGATGATGGAGAAGGAGATGAAGGAGGATATAAAGGAGGAGATGAAGGAGGATATGGAGAAGGAGATGATGGAGGAGGAGATGATGGAGGAGATGGAGAAGGAGATGAAGGAGAAGATGAAGGAGGATATGGAGAAGGAGATGATGGAGAAGGAGATAAATGTGGAGATGAAGGAGGAGATGGAGAAGGAGATGATGGAGAAGGAGATGAAGGAGGAGATGAAGGAGGAGATGGAGAAGGAGATGATGGAGAAGGAGATGATGGAGGAGGAGATGAAGGAGGAGATGGAGAAGGAGATGAAGGAGAAGATGAAGGAGGATATGGAGAAGGAGATGATGGAGAAGGAGATAAATGTGGAGATGAAGGAGGAGATGGAGAAGGAGATGATGGAGAAGGAGATGGAGGAGATGAAGGAGGAGATGATGGAGAAGGAGATGAAGGAGGATATAAAGGAGATGAAGGAGGATATGGAGAAGGAGATGATGGAGAAGGAGATGAAGGAGGAGATGGAGGAGATGATGGAGAAGGAGATGAAGGAGGATATAAAGGAGATGAAGGAGGATATGGAGAAGGAGATGATGGAGAAGGAGATGATGGAGGAGGAGATGAAGGAGGAGATGGAGAAGGAGATGAAGGAGAAGATGAAGGATATGGAGAAGGAGATGATGGAGAAGGAGATAAAGGCAATGAAGGAGGATATGGAGAAGGAGATGATGGAGAAGGAGATGATGGAGGAGGAGATGAAGGAGGTGATGGAGGAGATGAAGGAGGAGATGGAGAAGGAGATGATGGAGAAGGACATGAAAGAGGAGATAAAAGAGGAGATGAAGGAGGCGTTCTGCTGAACTGCTAAAATGACTGAAGGTTGAATTTTGTTTCCTTCATTTTTCCTTCCTTCCTTAGCTTTTTAATATTTCACTTCTTTTCCTTCTCTTTCTTTTAATCATTTTCCCCTTCTCTTATTTTCATCTCCTTTCCTTTCCCTCATGTCTCCTCCCTCCTCTCTCTCTCTCTCTTCATGTCTCCCCCTCCTCCTCTCTCTCTCTCTCCTCATGTCTCCCCCCTCCCTCCCCCCTGTCATAAAGACTTACATCAGGACGTTGACCTCAAGTGTCAGAGTGTGTGTGTTTACATGCATGGACACACACTCTGTGATTGTGTGTGGGTGTTAGCAGTAGACAGTGCCAGCAGTGAGCTGTGTTACCCACAATGCACTGGGCTCTCTGGCTCTACCCAGAGTCCATCTGTGCTCTGTGTGACCGCTCGTCCTCAAACGCAAATGTCTCGTCGATCAATCAGATGTTTAAACGCTTTAATCACAATAAATACTTCATTCATGACTCAGACAATACAAAGAAAAGTCAACACTCAGATATCCCAGCCTGTTACGAGCTCATGAATGCACCACGAGTCAGCAGTCTGAGCCTCATTAACTCAGCAGTGAGATGAACGAATCGTACTGATCAGGCTGTTCATTCACAAGAAACTACTGTATACGAATTACACAGTAAAGAATTGTATCATTTTAACAGTATATTACAGTGATTTTACAGTACAACAGAGCACCTGAGCAAGTAGAGAACAGAGTACCTGAGCAGGTAGAGAACAGAGTACCTGAACAAGTAGAGAACAGAGTACCTGAACAGGTAGAGAACAGAGTACATGAGCAGGTAGAGAACAGAGTACCTGAGCAGGTAGTGAACAGAGTACCTGAACAGGTAGAGTACAGAGTACCTGAGCAGGTAGTGAACAGAGTACCTGAACAGGTAGAGAACAGAGTACCTGAACAAGTAGAGAACAGAGTACCTGAACAAGTAGAGAACAGAGTACCTGAACAGGTAGAGAACAGAGTGCCTGAACAGGTAGTGAACAGAGTGCCTGAACAGGTAGAGAACAGAGTGCCTGAACAGGTAGAGAACAGAGTACCTGAACAGGTAGAGTACAGAGTACCTGAGCAGGTAGTGAACAGAGTACCTGAACAGGTAGAGAACAGAGTACCTGAACAAGTAGAGAACAGAGTACCTGAACAAGTAGAGAACAGAGTACCTGAACAGGTAGAGAACAGAGTACCTGAGCAGGTAGTGAACAGAGTACCTGAACAGGTAGAGTACAGAGTACCTGAACAGGTAGAGAACAGAGTGCCTGAACAGGTAGTGAACAGAGTGCCTGAACAGGTAGAGAACAGAGTGCCTGAACAGGTAGTGAACAGAGTGCCTGAACAGGTAGAGAACAGAGTGCCTGAACAGGTAGAGAACAGAGTACCTGAACAGGTAGAGTACAGAGTACCTGAACAGGTAGAGTACAGAGTACCTGAACAGGTAGAGTACAGAGTACCTGAACAGGTAGAGTACAGAGTACCTGAGCAGGTAGAGAACAGAGTGCCTGAACAGGTAGTGAACAGAGTGCCTGAACAGGTAGAGAACAGAGTACCTGAACAGGTAGAGTACAGAGTACCTGAACAGGTAGAGTACAGAGTACCTGAACAGGTAGAGTACAGAGTACCTGAACAGGTAGAGTACAGAGTACCTCAACAGGTAGAGTACAGAGTACCTGAACAGGTAGAGTACAGAGTACCTGAGCAGGTCGAGAACAGAGTGCCTGAACAAGTAGAGAACAGAGTGCCTGAACAAGTAGTGAACAGAGTGCCTGAACAGGTAGAGAACAGAGTACCTGAACAGGTAGTGAACAGAGTACCTGAGCAGGTACAGAGTACTACAAAAAATAAACATAATAGACGCTTTAAGTAACAGTGAGGAAGATATCGTTTAATGAAACCAGCTCAAACTACAGAGTACAAACAGAGAAGACAAGTTACATCAAACCTGACACACACACACACACACACCGTCTGTCTTCTTTCTTTATTTCTTCGGGTCTATAAATAAACGGTCAGACTGCCGTCGATGCCAGAGGGACATAAAGAGAGGAGGTTAAGAAAGAAGGAAGGCGGCTTTGGGGCATGGTAATGGACAGAGAGGGAGGAGGAGGAGGAGGAGGAGGAGGAAGGGTTGAAGATGAAGGATAAAGCAGGTGGGAGGATTACCGGACAGGAGAGGAGGAGGTGGATTTATATCGGACAGGAGAGAAAGGTGATGAGGAGAGGAAGGACAGAGGGTGAGGGAGGTGAAAAGGGAGGAAGACATTATACGTGGCTCCCTGATCCCACTGAGCATGCTCAGTAGAGAAACTCATTTATTAATCATACGACTGTTTTAAACTTTTCAAATGTTGTTCGATACAAATTATTATTTTTTTATAGGTGAAGCAACACTCAAAAAAAGGATATTGGCTGGCTGTTACATTTACTATAGTGTAACATGTATTTCGAACGATATTTATTCATGTTTCCAATGTGAACGTGATTCAGTCATGTAGGATTTGCATGAACTTCAAAAACGTAACATTTATTAGATCCATTCATGTTGCGATAAACTGAGACAATCGAGTATCTAGGCATGACCGCGAAAATCAAGGTGAAGGCAGTCTTCGTCAGAAGCAGATTGTTGAGAAGAAGATAAACCGTTGGCTTGCACATGGAAAAGGTAAGCAGAAATCCATCATCATCCGCCTAAATGCAAAAAAAGAATATGTGTATAAATGTCTTCAGCTCTTAGCTAACTAGTTAGTCGTTCTGTGGAGGCTATTTGTTATTTGTGTTATTTTCGACCAAACTTAAAAAGCCAACAGTCCCCATGTGCATGGCTAGCTATGCTGCATTAGCGTTAGCTAACGTTAAGTTGTCTCCTTTTTTGCAACCTGCCTTATAACTTGCCAATGTGAACGATGAGCTATTGTTAATGACGAGGTAACGTGTTAGCGACATATTCTAAGGTGTTCACGACTAGCTAACGTTGACGAAGAAACAAATGATAATGACATTAGCATACTTCTTGTAGAGTTAAATTAGCGCGCTAACGTTAGCGTGCTAACACTAGCCCGCTGACGTTTACTTGCTAAACTTGCTGAATTTAAATGAAAATAAATTACTAAGCACACGTTTCGTTTACTAGGGGTAATACTACCGTCATTTAGCTTTAATACTGGAATATAGGATATCAATTAGCTAGTCCGGACAAGGCCAATAGCGGCGCACAGCTAATTTATCGCTAGGATCCTTTTACGACTCTAGTAAAGGCAACGCTAACTTTAATAATTACAACAATATTTAGCTCGAAAAGTAAGAAGTTAAAGTTTAGTTTGACACCATTAAATCAACGATACGATAATTTTTCTCAATACTTTAAGTGAATTTGTGTTGGAATGTTAGCTAAAAATGGTCCGCTAGCTAGCTAGGTGTATTTGAAACTTTTACTGTGACACCGGGCTGTCCGTTTATTACTGCTGCCGAACGCAGCAGACGTAAATTAATACACGTGCGTCTTGTTTACTTTCTAAGCTAGGCTAAATACTAGCAGAGTTTGGGTGAGGGCGGCTGAGTTCCATTAGCCGAATATGGATACAATTTGACCGGCTTAAAATCAGAGCTTTCACGTTACGTTGCACACTTTGGAACCGAGATATCTCAACGTTTTTACGGACAGCGACACTCTCTCTCTCTCTACAACCAACCACAGCTAAAGTCATGGAGTAGCGTTACCTGAGGAAAGCGGGTACGATAGTAGTAATAAGCTATGTGTGGACATCCATTGCCACAGAATCTAGAGTCACCGTAACCGTGCACTTTATCACTGTAAGTATTGTTTTACCATATGTTCCAGAAAGAGTTATTTTTGTACGACAGATGAATGCTCATTGTCTATAACAGGGGCATTTGTTTGAAGAGAAGTCTATGATTTGTTAGTGAATAAGGGCAGCTTGTTGTGACGCAGAACATGCTGAATTCTGTGTTTTTACTACGAGGACGTTGCTACAGGCCCGATTTTATTTATTTTCCGATTGGTTCTCTTTCCAATGATAGAAGAGATGTGTTAACTTGAGGGTAACATTTCTATTTGTTAATAATATTTAATTGATAAAAGATAATTGAAGTAAATGTATCTATATTTTTTTTACATGATGAATCTTTACAAATATGCTGTGTTTTTACAAATAGCAGAAAGTCACAGTGAGAAAAAAAATATAATATTAGCTACTTTCCTTAACAATAATTCTTTCATCAAGATAACTTAATAACTTAACCTTCATGGATGTTAATTGATTGTTCTATCTGACTTTATTACAGCAACTTCTGACTGCAAAAGTGTCCTGTGTCTGCTATCCCCCAAAGAGTGTCCTGGTCAACCTCACTGACTGCACCATCCCACCGCAAGAGTGTCCTGGTCAACCTCACTGACCTGCCAGGCATGAAACAGTGAATGTTTCTGACTGAACAAGCGATTCCAATGTTAAAAAGCTTATGTGTGATGGTCTAGCTAAATGATGTGGAGGTGTATGGAGTGTAGTGTATCTCTATCTGGTAGATATGAGCTACTAAAACATATTAGACTACAGCACCGGCACAGGCAGCGCTATCCATGCCCACACATAAACTGCCCATGTACTTTTAAGACATGGAATGCTTTGCACATTCATTTAAGTAGAGTCCATCCTCAACAAAACTCCCAGGAGCTGCTAGAATTGTCAACATTCAGTTGTCATTTGTGCACTTGTATTGATCTTCCACAGAGAAGGATTCTTTTTTACACATTTGCACTCATTGGAAGAGTCAAGAAACTGTTACTTGTATGTTTGGGGGTTGCAGTTTTCAAACAAATGTATACGGAACATTTCACTCTCAAGACCAGGAAACACAATCCACATACGTTAAAAGATTTGAAAAGATTTTCAAGCCAGATGTAGTTACAACCAGTTTCAGAAGAATCCTGTGATAATCCTGAGGATGAACATCCTCAAGATAACCCTGCAGTTGAAGATGTATGTATTGTGCATTTGCATGTCTTGAACGGACTGAACTGCAATATCAAATGTGTACCTGACAACAGTGACAACAAAATAGCCAAACTAATTAATTTTTTTGTAGGTGAATGCAGAATTCAAGAGAATCACAACAATCAATTTGCAGTCAAAGTTCTTCTCCCAGCTGGATCTTCACTCTGAAAACCTGATCCAGGTGTATGCCAAGAAAGGTGGAGTTCAAGGGAGAAAGATCAAGAGCATCATGGTACCCATAACCCAGGTATGATAACAATGGAAAAGTTAAAGAGAAGCTATTCTACTCGTAGAGCTTTTGTATTTTTTTACTTCCCCGTTGCTCTTATTGGTTGTCTGCACCTGTTGATAACGCCCCTTGGAAATTGAAAATGAATTGAGAGGTTCCAGAATAATGCGCATTTCTGAAATTAGGGTGGTGATGCCAGGCTGTGATCGCCAGTGAACATTCAAAAACCTTGGCAGATTAATAAGAAACTTTAGGAAAGGTTTAGTTGAAGTCATAGGCGCCAGCAGCTACTGGATCCCAAGGGTTCACATACTAATGCACACACGGATATTGCATGGTTAATCATTGTGATTAATAAGCTGGTTGGTTGAGATGGTCTTCCTAATGTTGTTTTATTTTGCATATTTTCTCTTATCTGCATCCTTAGACTGACAGCGTTGACATCAGACGAGAATGCGTCCTCAAAGGTCTTTGTGTCTACTTGAACGAAAATCCAGAGAAGCTGGTGAGGGAATACAAGGTATGTTCATTTACCTTTATCTTTATTTGGGGATGATCACAGTTGGAATAGATGTGGTTTCCTCTTGGTTGCCATTAGCTTTAAAAACATGAAACTTTTTTTTACCTTAATAATGCTAGAATAACAACCACTGATCTCATGGTAACAGACTGGTAGGGCTTAGTCATTGAAGTAGCTCACCATGGCTCAGTGAAACAATTTAATATCAGGTAGTCATAATGTCTTTTAATTATGTGAATAAAGTTATTGATAGCTGTTTATACAGTAAAATGAACATGTGCAATAAAAATGGGATGTAATGCACATAAGTGAAAAATGATTGCCCTTGTTAATTGTTTTGTCACAGAATTTCGAAAGCAGTCAAACGGCCATGGCAGAGACAGTCTTTGGAATCCTTGTCATTCGAAAAGAAGGTGCAGAGCCCAGTGATGACCTCGAGGATGTTGGAATCATTCTGGAGGGGGTGGAAGTGCTAGATGAGTTGGAAAAGGTACCTTTTGCGGTGTCAATGTTGCTTGCGCTTGTGTATGCTCTCAACCTGAGCTACCCTCCAGAGCTCAAGTACACCTTCGTAGCTCTGCAGAAGATCATGATGGAACTAAATGGAAACAAACTATCCATAAAAGGACAAGCTCTCAAAACAAAGCTTTCCCGTTAGTTTGAGACTGCCCACTGATGGCTAAAGCAGATAAGAAACTTCCGTGTTTCTGTGCTATTTTCTGTAATCCTGTGAGTTCATTAAACGACAAGTGCAGTAAGTTAGTAATTGCAAATGTTTAAAAGGAATGTTTTTAATGTTTTAAGAAGAATGTTTGAAATCTTTTAAGAAGAATGTTTGAAAGGTTTTAAGAGGAATGTGTGTTTTTTTTAGACCGCTTGTTTTTTTTCAAATGGATTAAGTACCAAGGTCCACTATGTTGGCACTTACAAAAATAAGTGAAGCAGTGTACTTTATTATTTTGATTGTATGTATGTCAAAGAAAGTTGAGAAAACTTGTAATTTTGATATGTATGTTTGCAAGCAACTGCTCGTTAAAACATTATTCAGTGCCTACTTTGAGAAATACAATTGTATTGCAACATCTCCCATTTGTCTTGTTATGTTTCCAGCCAACCAGGCTGTATATTTTGTTAAAACTTAAGTTTCAGTTCTGGTTCACGGTAAACGTTTAAAAAATGTTAACACTCTAAAGTTACTTTTAGAATTACCTTAGCTAAATCATGGAAAGTATTTCAACACGATTAAACGTGGAGTTGTCAGGTGCTTGTATGGGTCTACACTCAAAAAAACGACGCTTTCAACGAACTTAATAAAATCATGGAAAGGATTTCCACACGATTAAAATGCTTTCTTTAAGCAAAAAGCAATTCTGTTGGTCCAATATAATTTACTTGGGCCGGATCAACGTAATTTATTAGGGTTAGTCCAACCTATTTTACTTGGGCCGGATTAAATTAATTAATTTGGGTTGGTCCAACTTAATTGACTATTGTATTTTTTACTAATGTAGAATTAGTCAAACCAACCCTATTAAATTGAGTTGGACACAACCCAAGTAAATGCGTTGAACCAACCCTAATAAATTAAGTTGATCCTACTGAAGTATGTTAAGTTGGATCAACATAATTGTTTTATGCTTAAAGAAAGCATTTTAATCATGTGGAAATCCTTTCCATGATTTTATTAAGTTCGTTGAAAGCGTCGTTTTTTTGAGTGAATGTGACAAAATAAAATACAAAACGTGACATAAACATGACAGACAGATAGAAACATGAAGCAGTTATGATGATGTATGCAATGATATGATAGAGACGACATTTAGATTACTGCGTGCATCAAACTCTAATAATAAAAACCTTTAAGAGTAAAATATTAAAGACCGATCGATCCACAACCATCGTGATGAGAAAAATTATTTTTTGTTATTTTTATCAGCTTATAAAGGCGTTCTTAATTCTGCCCTTAATGTGTGCAAATAGAAACCAGCTGACATCAGCATGTAAATGTCTGACTTCTAAACTCCTGTATGATCACACACACACACACACACACACACACCTACAGACACGCACACACACAGATACACACACACACCTACAGACACACACTTACACTCACACACCTACACACCTACAGACACGCACACACAGATACACACCTACACACACACAGACACACCTACACACACAGACACACACACACACACACACAGATACAGACACACCTACAGACACACACTTACACACACACACACACACACACACACACAGATACACACCTACACACACAGACACACACACACACAGATACACACACACCTACACACACACACAAACACACACACACCTACGCGCGCACACACATACACAGACACACCTACGCGCACAGACACAACCACACAGACACACAGACACACAGACACACTTACACACACACACACCTACACACACACACACACCTACACAACACACACACACCCTCACACACAAACCTACACACACACACACACACACATGTATGGGGGGTTGTTGGGATAGATATTGATATCTAACAGTAATAATTTCTTAGTTTTATTCTTACTTTTTTATTTTCTTGTTTGAGTTGACTTTAACACTTAAAGTATCCGATGAAAATCTTCAAACCAGCTTCATATTAAGTTGAGTTATTAATTGATTCATAGAGATGAAAGATTCAAAGGTTAATATAAACACTTTGAGGTTATTAAATATTTTTATGCCAAAATGACCCAAAAACGAATGAGGTTTGGAGTTCCTCAGGGCTCCATCCTGGGTCCTCTTCAGCAGCTCTTCCTGTTTTTGACCTTTTCTAATTCATTTTTAAGATGATGTGCATACTTCAAATTTGTGTTTGAATGCTTTCGAACTATTATGAAAGAAGTTTAAATGTTCAAAAAGAGAATCGAAACAAACTGAAAAAGCAAGAAGATGCAACAAATCATCCTTGGTGTGTTTCAGTGTTTCCTAAAACACTGGTTAGATTCCAGCAGCAGGTCATGTGACTGAGCTTCAGATGAAGCATCACAGCTGTGTTACACAATCAGTATTGTAAGTTTAAAGCCCTGAATCTGTTTTTAAGAAGGTTTGGAGGTCTATGTGGAACATTTGTTTCACTTTAAAGAATATAAAAAGTTTATAATTTTACACAATTATCGTATTATCTGTGAAATCTGGAAACTGTGTTGTAAAAAAATACTCAGTCAGGTCAGAAAGGAATCATTTGTAAATGTACTTACATATATTCCAGGTCTGTAAACTACTGAGGGACTTAGTAAGCTAAGCTATGCTATACTAAGCTAAGCTAAAATAAAATTCAGTCCTTTAAATGACAACAAACTCTCCTGAGAAAAGCTTTAAAAACATTAAACTCAAAAACCACCAACAAAACAAACACTCGCTGCATTCAGCTCATTTAACAGCGACTGCAACACAAATGACGCTAACATCAACACAAAGACGCTAACATCAACACAAAGACGCTAACATCAACACAAAGATGCTAACATCAACACAAAGACGCTAACATCAACACAAAGATGCTAACATCAACACAAAGACGCTAACATCAACACAAAGACGCTAACATCAACACAAAGACGCTAACATCAACACAAAGATGCTAACATCAACACAAAGACGCTAACATCAACACAAAGATGCTAACATCAATTCAAAAATGACTGAATGCATACCCTCTGTGCTAAGCTAAACCACCATGAAATAAATAAAACTGTAAAACGTTTTGAACAAGACTAAACAACATGCTGCTGTTTAGCAGTTTATTCAACATGTTTGCCATAGTAGCTTAGCATGTTAGCATGCTAACACCAGTTAACTAGCAGTAAACACAGTCGAGGCTGATTGAATGTTGTTACAGTTCATCAATCACAATCCATCCCATAATAATTTTGGAGATATGACCGAACATATCAACCTGCTACATGAAAGGTCCTTAAGGTTCATCCTCTGGGAACCTCGAGCTCTGAGTCTCAATCAACAATCTGTTATTTTTTTCTCAATATTTGACTCAAATAAAACGTCTTTCAGCAAAATATAGCAGGATGAAGATAAACGACGTGTTTAAACTCTGTAGTGTTAGTGGTGAGATTCACCTCTTTAACCGGGTCACCTGATTTTACAGCCCATTAACTCCTCCCCCTCCTCCTCCTCCATCTCTCTTCTATTCTCTCCAGATTAAAGGTGTACGCTGAATATTATCTGAAGGTTTTGAACAAATATTGAAGCTGCTTTAATGATGTTTTCCAATGTTTTTAAATCCATAAACATAAACTGTTTATTTATGATATACGTATATATAATATTATGTACTAAACTGTGGTTTCTTGACGTTAAAGCAGCCAGTTTATCTTATGTAATAAATACATAAATACATAAATATATAAACCAAGGTCCATTTTTTCCTGATATTAGAGATGAAGAAAGTTTGATTTTCTCCGTTTGAAACAACAAAACTTTCGCTACATTTCCGATTCTGTTTCCATCGATCGAGTTATGAAAATAAGATACGATGAAACTTTATTAATCCTGAGTGCAAATATTAAATACGAATAAGGTGCAAATCACAAATTTCAAAACAATTCCAAAAATACAAAAACAGGTTATGAATAAAATAACAATACAAAAGTACCAAATATACAATATACAATATTAAATTCAACAACAAAGATCGCTTTTAAATAAAAGACCTCATAATAAAATGGTGAGAATAATGTAGCAGATAAATATACTAATTAAGATTATGGTCAAATAAAAGAATGTCAAATAGTTTCATATTACTGTATATTTCTAGTGTTCTAGAAAACGATCTATTTATCTTCCTCCTGTTTTAACATTATGAACGTTTTAGGACTAAATTATAGATATTTGTAAAGTATAAATTATTAATGTACAGACTCACTTTGAGAGAACAGGAAGTGAGTTTTATTAGAACCAAACGTCCTTCAGGATCAATTTACTGTTCCTGAAACATTCAGCGTCCTGATTCCACTTCCTGTTCCCCGAGAGTGTGTGTGTGTGTGTATGTGTGTGTGTGTGTGTGTGTGTATGTGTGTGTGTTGTGTGTGTGTGTATGTATGTAGGTGTGTGTGTGTCTGTGTGTGTGAGTGTATGTATGTAGGTGTGTGTGTGTGCGTGTGTGTCTGTGTGTGTGTATTTAGGTGTGTGCGTGTGTGTGTATGTATGTAAATGTGTGTGTATTTTTTCAGGCTGCAGGTGATCATGACCTAAATCTTACTCTCTCATAAATGTGACACAGATCTGAACAGTTAAAGTCACAGTTTGTACTTTAAACCAGTTTGGGCGTTTTTCCCGTCAGTGTTCTGTGTGACCTCACTGGTCAATTCATCAGGTGACTTTAACCCTCAGTAGGTTAAAATGTTTTCAAAATGTTCTTTTATTTTATCTAAATACAGCAGAACCATGAGCTTCATCTGCATTAATACATTAAAATATCTCGAGTCATTCAAAACAAGTCCACGTCTAGTTCACTGGAGGCTCGACCAAGTCATTCAACACAAGTCTTGAATCATTTCAAAAACATCTTGAAGTCATTCAAACCAGGGTTCAACCCATCGAAGGTAAGTCAAAGGTTAAAATAAGTCCAAGTCAATTTTAGTTGTTTGAAAAAAAGTCAAAGACTCAAGTCAAGTCTGGAAACAGTTACAAGTTTCAAGCAATTTGAATTCGAGTCAAAATCATTTGGTACCAAGTGATCTGAAACAAGTCCGAGTGTGGTCTCAAGTCCAAGTCCAGTCTTAAGTTTGATTCATTCGAGACCAGTAAAGTCATTAAAACCAAGTCTAAAACCAGTACAAGTCATTAAACCCAAGTCTAAAACCAGTACAAGTCATTAAAACCAAGTCTAAGACCAGTACAAGTCATTAAAACCAAGTCTAAAACCAGTACGTCATTAAAACCAGGTCTAAGACCAGTACAAGTCATTAAAACCAGGTCTAACACCAGTACAAGTCATTAAAACCAAGTCTAAGACCAGTACAAGTCATTAAAACCAGGTCTAAGACCAGTACAAGTCATTAAAACCAAGTCTAAGACCAGTACAAGTCATTAAAACCAAGTCTAAGACCAGTGCAAGTCATTAAAACCAAGTCTAAGACCAGTACAAGTCATTAAAACCAGGTCTAAGACCAGTGCAAGTCATTAAAACCAAGTCTAAGACCAGTACAAGTCATTAAAACCAGGTCTAAGACCAGTACAAGTCATTAAAACCAAGTCTAAGACCAGTACAAGTAATTAAAACCAAGTCTAAGACCAGTGCAAGTCATTAAAACCAAGTCTAAGACCAGTACAAGTCATTAAAACCAGGTCTAAGACCAGTACAAGTCATTAAAACCAGGTCTAACACCAGTACAAGTCATTAAAACCAAGTCTAAGACCAGTACAAGTCATTAAAACCAGGTCTAAGACCAGTACAAGTCATTAAAACCAAGTCTAAGACCAGTACAAGTCATTAAAACCAAGTCTAAGACCAGTGCAAGTCATTAAAACCAAGTCTAAGACCAGTACAAGTCATTAAAACCAAGTCTGAAACCAGTACAAGTCATTAAAACCAGGTCTAAGACCAGTACAAGTCATTAAAACCAGGTCTAAGACCAGTACAAGTCATTAAAACCAGGTCTAACACCAGTACAAGTCATTAAAACCAAGTCTAAGACCAGTACAACTCATTAAAACCAGGTCTAAGACCAGTACAAGTCATTAAAACCAAGTCTAAGACCAGTACAAGTCATTAAAACCAGGTCTAAGACCAGTACAAGTCATTAAAACCAAGTCTAAGACCAGTACAAGTCATTAAAACCAGGTCTAAGACCAGTACAAGTCATTAAAACCAGGTCTAAGACCAGTACAAGTCATTAGAACTTGTTCGTGACCCCTCAGACTCGGAGGAAACCTCGTCATGTTGTTTCTGCTCTGTCTTTGAGCCGCTGGACTTCCTGTCAGACATCAGCAGCAGGGATCTATTTAAAGGAGGAGATCCAGAGTCTGACCACTTAGTTCAGCTAGCGACCTTTTAATGCTTCATCCAATTCAACAACAGCCTGGAAAGACTTTATATTTATTTATATATCTATACGCTATTTATAGTGAGGCTCCTCCTCTGGAGACACAGGACCACAGAAAGGAGGGGGTTAAAGCTTCTATATTATTATAGTAGTGTTATTATTTATATCATCATTATCATTATTATTATGATTATTATTATTATTTCACTTTGAGAAACATCTCTCTGCTCTGGAGAAACAAACGACCAATAAGAAGAATCATAATTTAAATATAAACTCTAAATGTTTATAATGTCGTTCATGAATCAGAATAAATCAGAATAAAACACAAACAACAAAGAAAAAAGTCTAAATGTATCAAGAAGCCTGGGACTTGAAAACTCCCAGGATGCATTTCACTGACAAACATCCAACCACAGAGCTTCTGTTGCTCCTCTAACATCTAACAAATACAAACATCGTGCAGTTTAAACACGTTTAAAGAGAATTTACTGCGCTTGCTGGCCTCCAGAGCAACAGCAGCAGAGGCTCATGGGTAGTGTAGTATTTAGAGCCAACCATACGAATAGTGAAACATCGTCTGTACAGACTTTTATGTTTCTACGTTTAGAGACGAAAATATAAATGTAAATAATATAAACAATAATAATAGAAACAATGATAACAAAATTATTAATTAATAATCTACTGTTCAAAAAACATTTACGGTCAATAAAACTAGTTTCAGGCTGCTGACTCGCGTCACTCCCTCTGTGACATCGTCATGACATCCTCATGACATCATCGCCTCGCCATCTGCCTGCAACCCAAAACAGAAACGAGGAATAACCAAAAAATGTAAAATAATAAATAAAAAGCCCATTCTGTTAAATGTAACTGTAAATGTAATGTAAAAACAAGCTGCTCTCTGATTGGTCGAACTAATAAATTAATATTCACAAGTTTTGAGTGAATAAAATAAATCAGCCTCAGAGGTTCAGAGGAAGACGAGGATGTTTGCTGCTCAGTGAGCTGTGGAGGGGGGGAGGGGCACATCTATAATACATTAGCGCACACACACACACACACACAGAAGAGAGCCGGGACGGTTACAGGGCCATTAATTGGAGATGCTGCAATAAATCACATGATCAGCCTCCCACTGACCGATCTGTGCGCACACACGCACACACACACACACACACACACACACCCACACACACACACACACACACACACACACACACACACACACACACACACACACACACACACACAGGATTGTCTTCAGTCAGCAGATACTGCAGGCTCAATACTACGTAGGAGTGTGTGTTAGAGTGGAAAATAAAACCTGACTGGATTTTTGGAAAGAACATTTAGCTTTATATTTATTATTATATAGATGATATAATATACACACATGTTAAAGACGTGTAAGTGAAAAGTGAGGACACGTTTTTTAAATTGAGGACCAGGAATACAAAAACATATTTGAAAAACTGAGTTTTTGTTTTCTTGATGGGGATATTTTTGGTAAATCATTTGAATAATCTTCAGGTTTAAAACTAAAGATATCGTTGTAATAAGAAACAATTCATTTATCTATATATGTGTGTGTATATGTGTGTGTGTGTGTGTGTGTCTGTGTGTGCATGTGTGTATATATACGTGTGTGTGTGTGCTTGTGTGTATATAGATATGTGTGTGTGTGTGTTTGCATGTGTGTATATATATGTGTGTGTGTGTGTGTGTGTGTGCATGTGTGTATATATATGTGTGTGTGTGTGTGTGTGTGTAACAGGACGAAATGGAGAATCTAATCTGACCACAAATCTAAATCAACTGCATCTCACCTCTGACTGAAAGATTTGGAGCTGAAAACGTTTAGAGAACCAAGAATATAAATAGTTCATAATGAAGCCAGAAAACAATCAGTAGAGAACAGTAGAGATCAGAAGAGAACAGTAGAGATCAGTAGAGAACAGTAGAGATCAGCAGAGATCAGCAGAGATCAGTAGAGATCAGAAGAGTTCAGTAGAGATCAGAAGAGATCAGTAGAGATCAGAAGAGAACGGTAGAGATCAGTAGAGATCAGAAGAGATCAGTAGAGATCAGAAGAGAACAGTCAAGATCAGTCGAGATCAGTAGAGAACAGCAGAGATCAGTATAGATCAGTAGAGAACAGTAGAGATCAGTAGAGAACAGAAGAGAACAGTCAAGATCAGTAGAGATCAGCAGAGATCAGTAGAGATCAGTAGAGATCAGCAGAGATCAGCAGAGATCAGTGGGGAACAGTAGAGATCAGCAGAGAACAGTAGAGATCAGCAGAGATCAGTAGAGATCAGCAGAGATCAGTAGAGATCAGTAGAGAACAGTATAGATCAGTAGAGAACAGAAGAGAACAGCGGAGATCAGTAGAGAACAGTAGAGATCAGTAGAGATCAGCAGATATCAGTAGAGAACAGTAGAGATCAGTAGAGAACAGCAGATATCAGTAGAGAACAGTAGAGATCAGTAGAGAACAGCAGAGATCAGTAGAGATCAGTAGAGAACATTAGAGATCAGCAGAGATCAGTAGAGAACAGTAGAGATCAGCGGAGATCAGCGGAGAACAGCAGAGAACAGCAGAGAACAGCAGAGAACAGCAGAGATCAGTAGAGATCAGAATACTGTGGATGTTAAAGCAGTAATGGAGGCTTTGCCCTTGACTTGGCTGAAGGATGGCCACCGGCACACACACAGACTCACTCACACACACACTACACACTCACCACACACACACACACACACACACACACACACACACACACACACACACACACTCACACACACTGATGAGCAAGCTATCATTAGCATCAAGCCTGTAGCCAGAAACATGTTTCTTCTAAACAACTGTTTTGATGTACTTGTACCTCTCACCTCATAATACTCGTACTAGTACTTCAACATCGGACTGACCAACCAGGAGCTTCGTTGAGCCAACAGTCAGTGTCATTGGTCAACTCCCACAATGCATTGCACCAAGAAAACAAATTAAGAATTGGTGATAAAACAACTCGAACAAACCTTTTTAAAAGTAAAGGTAAAGTAACTTTTCACCAGATGTCGGTAACAACCCAAGTAATCCACACATACAAAGAAAATCAGACTAATACGTTCATAAATGAAGTTATGAGTAATAAGATGGAATGACACAGGGGAACAGTATTGAACACGCGTACTGAAATATATTTAATACTTCGTACAGAAGCCTTTGTTAGTGATGACAGCTTCCTGTTTGGAGAAACTAGCCGCATGCATTGCTCAGGTGTGGTTCTGATCCATTCTTCCACACAAACAGTCTTCACATGTTGAAGGTTCCGTGTTCCTCTTCTATGAACTCTGATCTTTAGTTCTTTCATAGACTTTCTGTTGGATTCAAGTCAGCTGATCGTCTGGGCCGTTCTAGCAGCTTCATTTTATTTCTCTGAAACCAGTTGAGAGTTTCCTTGGCTGTGTGTTTGGATCAATGTCGTGCTGAAATGTCCACCCTCGTTTCATCTTCATCATGCTGGTAGATGGGAGCAGATTTTTATCAAGAATGTCTCGGTGCATTTCTCCATTCATCCTTCAATCATATGAAGTTTGCCGTCTGCTGAGAAACAGCCCCACACACGATGTTCCCTCCTCCAAACTTCACTGTTGGTTTGGTGTTTGTGGGCTGATGTGCAGTTCCTCCAAACCTCCAAACATGCTGTGTTATGGATCCAAAGAGTTCTTGGTCTCATCTGACCAGACTCTATTCTCCCAGTGTTTCACAGGCTTGTCTAAATGTGCAGCAAACTTTAAACGAGCTTCAACATTCTTTTTCTTCAGCAGTGGAGTCTTGCGTGGTGAGCGTGTATACAGGCTACGGCGGTTGAGTGCATTACTTATTGTTTTCTTTGAAACTATTGTACCTGCTAATTCCAGGTCTTTCTGAAGCTCTCCACAAGTGCTCCTTGGCTCTTGGACAACTCTTCTGATAATTCTGTTCACTCCTCTGTCAGAAATCTTGCCAGGAGCACCTGGCCGTGGCCGGTTTATGGTGAAATGATGTTCTTTCCACTTCCGGATTATGGCCCTAACAGTGCTCACTGGTTTCAGAGAAATAAAATAAAGCTGCTAGAATGGCCCAGATGATCAGCTGACTTGAATCCAATAGAAAATCTATGAAAGAACTAAAGATCAGAGTTCATAGAAGAGGCCCACGGAAGACTGTTTGTGTGGAAGAATGGGCCAAAACCACACCTGAGCAATGCATATTTTACCCGCTGTATACATAACATAGTATTTAGTACATATTGTACTCTTTGTATTGCTACCAAAGCAAGTAGCAAACACAGCAGCTGTAAAGTGAGCGAGCTGGTTCACAGATGCTGCGTCTCCTCTCCTCAGTGTAACTTTAATTTGAAAGGGTCAGACAACAGGAAGTGTCCGACCGCTGCCGTCAAGGTGCCCTTGAGCAAGTCACTAGTGAGAGAGATGAGACGTCAGCAGCAGGCCGTCTGTCTGTCTGCAGCAGGTGTGTGTGTGTGTGTGTGTTCTGGGTAAACAAAGTCAGACAAACACTAAACCAAACAGACCCGCCTGGTGCCTCCAGGAGGACAAAACAAACACTCTGTGCTGCTCTGTGATTGGTCCATCTGTTTAAATGGCAAACGTGGCAAATCAATACATTTTAGATCTGATTATTAGTTTTTGTTCACGGCAAATCAAACAATTCCGGATTTTAATCTGACTGTGTTTGATTTAAAAACTCGTCATTTTTACTTTTGAAAATGACAAATCTAACTCCCGTCTCCTAACTGTGTGTAAACCAGTTTAAACTAGTTATAAAACATGAAGCTAATTAGCTACGATAGCTTCCTCCATTTTCGATAATTGTTTTCCAGCTGCTGTTTATCTCCGTGAACCGACTCTAAATAAATCCCATGATGCTCAAGCGTTCATTCACATTTTCTTTAAATTTGGTTAATATTTACGTTACATTTGGAAGGAAACCTAGCTTCTGTTTTACAGTTACGCTACCACTGAACGTGATGGACTTTAGCTAGCTAGTTAGCGTAGCCCGTGGTCGCTCCGCCTGGCACTTTCTGTTAGCCGTGTAGCATGAAAGCATGGTGGAACTAGCAAGATAGCTAGGAAGTCGCTAAATGAATACAACAAATTTGCGACATCCACAGACGTTCTTTTTTCCCCTTCAGAGTTCCGCCTCCTGTGCTGTGATTGGCTAGTACTACTGTGCTGTGATTGGCTAATATTATCGTGCTGTGATTGGCTAATACTACTGTGGTCTGATTGGCCAGTACTACTGTTCTGTGATTGGCTAGTACTACTGTGCTGTGATTGGCTAGTACTACTGTGCTGTGATTGGCTAGTACTACTGTGGTGTGATTGGCCAGTACTACTGTGCTGTGATTGGCTAGTACTACTGTGCTGTGATTGGCTAGTACTACTGTGGTGTGATTGGCCAGCACTACTGTTCTGTGATTGGCTAGTACTACTGTTCTGTGATTGGCTAGTACTACTGTGCTGTGATTAGCTAGTACTACTGTGCTGTGATTGGCCAGTACTACTGTTTTGTGATTGGCTAGTACTACTATGCTGTGATTGGCTAGTACTACTGTGCTGTGATTGGCCAGTACTACTGTTCTGTGATTGGCTAGTACTACTGTGCTGTGATTGGCTAGTACTACTGTTCTGTGATTGGCTAGTACTACTGTGCTGTGATTGGCCAGTACTAATGTTTTGTGATTGGCTAGTACTACTGTTCTGTGATTGGCTAGTACTACTGTGCTATGATTGGCTAGTACTATTGCACTGTCATTGGCTAATCACTGATCTTTTCCTAAACCTAACCAGGTAGGTTTGTTGCCTGAACATTCATTTCTGTAACCAATGTAGCATTAAAGCATGGTAGATTTAGCAGCTAGCTCCTTTGCAAGCTAGCATGCTAAGTAGCTAGCTGCTAAATGATTAAAACTTCATCCACACACTCTTTTCCGTCTCTATAAACAGTCACAGGACAGGAAAGCACCCTGCTATCGCTAGATAATGAGCCAATCACAGCACAGGGGGGGCGGGACTATGCAGGGTAAACAATAACGAGATCCACACACTCTTGTTACATCGTGAGAAAGTAAATCACACGTATTGAAACACCCGTTGAGTCATACGAGGAGTCAACAACATGACCAATAATCAACGATTCTACTACATGAACCAGAAGCAGAAGCTTCAGGCGTGAACTGTTGATGCTGTAGTCAGGATTCTAGAAACACTGAGATCAATAAGTCCTAATTCACTCAGCACAAACAAACACAAACACACATTAATGACCGGACTCCAACCAAACTCTGTGTTCATTAACACCTCAGCTCCACCTCGCTGTGAGCTGGCTTTAATAAACATAAATATATTACATAAATATATATATATATATTTATAGAACTGCAGAGAGACGGAGGTCTAACATGACAAAGCGTTTCCTGCAGCCGGTAAAACAACGATGGAGCGTTTTTTAAAGAGACATCACGACACTGAGCACGGAATATATATAATTATTTACATATTCACCAAAAGTCACAAAAACACTTTCACCTTTAATTAGTGCAAAAACGTCTTCAGGCTTTAGATTTACGAACAGACCTGAACTCACCACCCTGCATTCAGGGACTATTTTATGATGAATTAATGCGTGAAAATGGTTTCTAGTTATGTTTCAATGTCTCCTTCAGTCACTTTCACTCTGAATGTGAGGAGGAGCTGCAGGAGGAGGAAGAGGAGGAGGAGGAGGAGGAGGAAGAGGAAAAGGAGGAAGAGGAAGAAGAGGAGGAAGATGAAGATGATATAGCAGCATCTGTTACCGGCAGCTTTACGTGAGCCAGATTTCTCTCCAGTGATCCAACATGGCCGACAGCAGGACGGACTCATTAATGAGTAAAGAGAAGAAGAAGAGGACGCTGACCGGAGGAGACTACTCTCTTCTTCTGTGGTGTCTGTAGAATGTAACTAAGAGTAAATAAGGGCTGACGTCTCGTTTCTTCTTCAGTGAATATTAAGATGTTTATAATCAGCTGGTCGGAGCCATTAAAGCACCATAGAAGAAGAAGGAGTGATTAAAAGAGCTCCAGTAAAACATGATGGAAATATGACATTTGTGTAATAATTTTTGTATTCATTCTTCATCATCATCATCATCATCATCTTCATCATACTTTACACTTTAAATTTAAATTATCTGATGAATATGTAAAGGAGGAACAAGGAAAGGAAACAGGAGATAAGAAGGAAGCATGGAAGATCCAAGGGACGCTGGTGAAGGGAGGATGGAGGATGGAGGGAAGAAGGATGGAGGATAGAGGGCACTCATGACTTCTGGTGACTAGTAGTTCTCTTGAATACCGATGTTGAATACACTTATTGTAAGTCTCTTTGGATAAACGCGTCTGCTAAATGACTGTAATGGAATGGGAAGAAGGATGGAGGATGAAGGGAAGAAGGATGGAGGATGCAGGATAGAGGAAGGATAGAGGATGGAGGAAGAAGGATGGAAAGCAGTGCGGTAAACTCCAGGCAGTGCTGAGCCTGTCACTATTTTAATGCAAATTACCTCCCCACACACACACACACATATGTATTGGTCAGGTAATCGGGAGAAAAGAGAGAGAAATTAAATAAAATGAAAATAAGTCCTTACAATATCCAATAAATGAATCAAATATTATTTATTGATCGATGTATTAATAGATTCATATATTGATTGATGGATCGCTCAATGATTATTCAGTTCGTTTCTGTCTGACGAGAACCCGGTTGAACCCGGGTGGTGTCGGTGTCGGGAGGCGCGTACAGCTGCTGCAGAGTTTTGAGCAGCTGATGTGACCCCCCCCCCCCCCCCCCAAAGAATCCCACCACAATCCGCCCAAACCGCCGGCATCAGCTGTTCGCTTCAGAAAACCCCGCTGCACTGCATCGCCCCGCATACCGCACGCGTCAAAACCTCCGTCTCACCTGATGCAGAGCCGCGGTCATAAAATGGGTGAGGCTTCACCCCCCCCCCCCCCCCCCCCAAGCTGCACCTTGATCTATCCACCCAGCCACGTATCGATCCTCCTCCTGATCGGGACTGATGATGCTCCCACACTCACGCGGCTCTCTATCAGGGAGGAGGAGGAGGAGGAGGAGGAGGAGGAGGAGGAGGAGGCGCGGGCTGCAGGATGCGGCCTCCGACACACACACACACGACAAAATCACTGCATTTTGGTCCTCCTCCTCCTCCTCCTCCTCCTCCATCAGGTCATCCAAGCATGCATGCATGGACACGCGAGGCCATATCATGGAGCGCTTTTTTCCCCATCATGCATGCAGCGCTGCACGAGCAGAGAAAAGCTGAGCAGGGCCTCTGCGTCTAAAACCCGCCAAAACGAGTCCAGCATCCAGGTTATTTATAAAGGGAATAAAAAGGAGGTCCGTGAGGAGAACGGTGACCTCCAGCAGGTGCGCCCCGCAAAACGAACCCAACACCCCCTCCAACAGTGAGAGAGAGAAACCAAAGCCGTGTCTGAGGAGAGAGCCTCCATTAGAGGAGCTCCTCTCTCCATCACTGTATTCACAGCATGAGGAGCGCAGACCCGCAGCACCAGAACCAGAACCAGCACTAATGAGGCTTTTTAAGCGGGTTTCATCTACCCCCCCCCCCCCCCCCCCCCCCCACACACACACACACCTTCCTTCCCCCCTCCACGCTCCAGAGAGGCGGTGATCGAGGCCCGCAGGGGAGGAGGAGAGAAACATGGAGGCCAACACGGATGGATAGAAGGAGGAAAGATGGAGCTTACGCTTCTCAGTTCCGCCGTGCGGTCCTTCATGGTGTCGTCGCGCCGAGCTGCAGGCTGCTAGAATAAACGGAGAATATCGGCCGTGGTCCGGGAGGGGAGAGGGGGGGGGAGGTTTCCGACACCGCCGCGCGTCGTTCGTCGTTTTGCGCTCCGGGATCCGCAACAATACCTCTTTTTCTGTATATTCGTTGTGCTCGTCCTCCTCTTCGTGTTTCTGCTCCTCTTCTTCAGAGATGTGACGCGTCTCCGCCTTCTGCTGCTGCTTCGGAGGGGTTTTTATTTTTTTTATCCCTGCGTTCGAACCCTCCTCCGCTTCTCCGCTTATATTTTATTATTTTATATTTTATATAATTATTTTGTAATCGTGCCGCTCTTCCTCGGTGCGGTCGCAGTGTGGCCCCGCAGCGCGCAGAGCAGCAGCAGCCCGGCAGGAAAACCGACCGAGAGAGAGAGAGAGAGAGAGAGAGAGAGAGAGAGAGAGAGAGCAAGCGAGAGAGAGACAGAGAGAGAGAGACAGAGAGAGAGAGAGAGAGAGAGAGAGAGAGAGAGCAAGCGAGAGAGAGACAGAGAGAGAGAGAGAGAGAGAGAGAGAGCAAGCGAGAGAGAGACAGAGAGAGAGAGACAGAGAGAGAGAGAGAGAGAGAGAGAGAGAGAGAGAGAGAGAGAGAGCAAGCGAGAGAGAGACAGAGAGAGAGAGAGAGACAGAGAGAGAGAGAGAGACAGAGAGAGTGGGGAAGGGGGGAGGGGGTGGTACTGATGCTGCAGAAAAAGAGAAGAGGGAGGAGAGAGGAGAGCGAGAGGGGGGGACGGGGATGCGGAGGGGATGGAGCGCCTGTGCGCATGCGTCAACTCCCTCCATCTTTACCTGCTGCTGCCTCTCCCCCTCCCCCCCTCCTCACACATTTCTCCTCCCCTCCCCCTCCCTCTCTCTCCGCAGCAGCAGGGAGGTGTGTTTACTTTCAGGTGAATGAAGATCGGGGGGGGGGGGGGGGGGGGTCGGCAATCTGTTCATGGTGTCCTTATATAGTCACATATATGTGTGTGTGTGTATGTGTTAATATAAAATATAATTTATGTGGAATATTTGCAGGCTGGCCTCATCCAGAATTTGTATGTGACGTAAATAGATATCCCACAAAATGATGTCGTATGTTATTCATGAACGAGGAACTCTAAAGACTTCATAATATATTCTTTCAACATGAGACGAGAAGTCAACGTCGATTTATTTGTCACGGAACTTCAGTAGTTATTTTAACCAAATGACGATATTTTCCTGAACGTAACGAAGTATTTCACGATCTTTTATTAAACCTAACTAAGTTGTTTCCTCTGAAGAAGGAATTTTATTTTGAAAATGAATGTATTCATGAGATTTATTTGTAATATATGTATTAATAAGATTTATCTGACACGTGTTGATGGAGTAACTTATAATATATATCATAGGAACCGTTGTATGAGGATACTATAAATATATAATTGTTAATTATGAATCGTATGATTTGTAATTATTAATTAATTATTTGCTGTCTGATTTCAGAACATATGAGTAAAAAGTGTGAAGACGGACTGATTGTAGCAAAGTGATGACGTGATAATAAAAGATCACTTTAAACTTTTTAATCAAATCAAACTAACCTGTACTTTAATGTGTGTGTGTATACATATATCTATATATATGTAGATATATGTATACACACACACATATATGTATTTATTAGTGCTGGGCAACGATTACAATTTTGAATCGCGATTAATCTCATTGTTATGCGCAAAATTCAATAATGAATTCAAAAGTAGTGTATTGTGCACTTTTATTTTAAAAGTACTGCTATATGAACAAAAGGGCAATAACATTTGGTTTGCAAACACTTTAAACACATCTGGTGTTTTTTAATATTGCAAACAAAAACACTTTAAAACTCAAAAAAAATTATTTAAATGAATCATTTATTTTTTCGGTATTTTGGTCAGACACAGATGCAACGCTGATTACCGTAATATGTGTGGTATTTGTTATAAATGTACGTTGGTACATAGAGGGTGATAAGAAGCTGTACAGGGAGGGACTTAGGACCCAGGGGAATGTAGGTGAAGGAAACAGGAAGAGACGGAAGAGACGCCACACAAACAGCTGTTCAACGCTCGCTGCCTGCAGTCGGTTCTTGTGTTAAAAATGCTCAATAATAAAAAAAAAAGTGGTTCCCAAACTTTTTCTGTCAAGCCCGCCCTCGATGATATAGGAACATTGTAAGCACCCCCCCCCCCCCCCCCCAACCCGACCCCACCCACCCCAAATGGGTCGTACCTTCTTTGTTTTCAATTACTTGCATTATAATATATAAACTCTATAAAATATTTGTTTTGTAAAATTTACTTCAAATGTTAAAATTGAAGTTAGCAACAGTGCAACAACTTACATTTCCCCATTTAACAGTACTTTTTTCAAACTAAATTTGTGTGCAAGAAAATAAAAAAATCCTACATATAGAATAATGATAATAATATAATAATATTAATTTGTAAATAAAATTAACTTAATGTCTTTTAAGTGCAAACAATGTATATTTCCCCACATTTAACAGCAGGTTCTCTCTAACAAGAAAATAACATATCCAGCAATGATTGATGTGGATTTACGTTGTTCTGATTGCTTTCAATAAAAGTTTTTTGTCCTGAGAAAAACGGCTCTCATGAAGACCAGAACCAGAACCAGAAAGGTACTGAGGAGGGCAGAGGGGACAAGCAGGACGGACAGGAAGGACAGGAGGGGACAGGTGGGGTCCAAAAGGGGAGGGAGGAGGGGACAAGTGGGGTCCAGGAGGTGAGAGAGGAGGGGACAGGTGGGGTCCAGGAGGTGAGGGAGGAGGGGACAGGTGGGATCCAGAAGGTGAGGGAGGACGGGACAGGTGGGATCCAGAAGGTGAGGGAGGAGGGGACAGGTGGGGTCCAGAAGGTAAGGGAGGAGGGGACAAGTGGGGTCCAGGAGGGGAGGGAGGAGGGGACAAGTGGAGTCTGTTGTGGAAATGTATCATATGGTTCTTTTAGTTATAACTTGTATCGCTTAAACCTGCATATATGCAGACGAGGCCAACCAGACTCATTTAAAACCTAATAATAAATGATCTCATATCAAAGGTATTTTATCATTTCTGGCTTGCTGTAGTGTCATCCTGATCTCACCACCTAACCCTCTTCCCACGAAAATGCACCACCAATGCTGGAACCTGGCCATGGTGGATGCATCGGCAGACAGAGAAGGACATCTGCGAAGGGAGGGGGGGGGGAGAAAGATGAGATAATGTGCATATATACTCTGTTTTAACTATTCATTGTTGTTAGACCTCCGAACTATCCATGAGGAAAGAGCTCTATCCATTCAGCTGAATTATTATTAGTGTCTGCTCAATAAATATGTTTTTATATTTTAAATGTTTTCTCATCTCAGTTATTTCTCACCGGGAGGTTAAAAAGATTATTCCAGGAGGTGAGGGAGGAGGGGACAAGTGAGGTCCAGAAGGTGAGAGAGAGTACTGGAGGACAGGTGGGGACCGGTAGTGAGGTGGACATGAAAAAAGACGAGGAGCAGCTCAAAGCCCCTCATCTAAAAACAAAAAAGGAAGGAAACAGTGGAAGCTCAGAGGCAAAGAAAGTGGCAACGAAAGGAAGTAGAGGAGCAGCAGAGTGCGAGTCCAGTCTGGAGGAGGACTCTGCTGCTGACAGTGAGCCCTCTGAATACAGGGCTGGCAGCGGTAGGAGCTCTGAAGGCTACAGTGTGGAGAAAATAAAGAGTTATCTGCTGAGGACTAAAAATGTAAGAGGAGCTGAAGTGGAGGACTACTTCTCTGACAAAGAGAAGCTCTCCGACTCTGTCAGATCACATATGAGCAGTAACACAGAGGTCGTCTCACAAAGCAGGAAGGCTTCAGACTGAAACAAATAGTTCAGAAGATAAAGAAAGAGCTGAACAACGATGGAGATAATTGTGAATAAGGAACCGCTGGTGAACGGAGCCAGGATGGACATCCAGGATGGCACGACTCCAGGTCTCAGCAGCATGCTGTGCTCCTCTGGGACCACCACCCTGAGGGCACTGGTGAAGCTAGCTGTTCCTGGACGGAGAGACGCACCTGCAGTGGCTTCTCTACTCGGGATGATTTCCATCCGGCAGAGCAGGAGGATCCTGAGCAGGTTGGCGGAGAGACTGACGGAGGACGAGGTCGAGATACTGAAGGACAACAGAGGAGAGGAAGCTCCTGACCCTACAGATCTATTTCCAGATCTAGGATTTATTTCAGAGCTGAATGGGGTCTCAGGACCATCATTCAGCACATCATGAAGCAAAATGTTGTGTGTCTGGAGATGAACTCATATTCAACGCTCCTTGAATCACTGTGAAGAGAAACTGTTTTGATTAGCTTTTGGTTTGTTTTGTTTTGTTGATTTGTGTCAAATTTATTGCCATGGCAAGGTGTTTTTGTTTTTTCATGTTTTAAGAAAATAAAGGTTTCTAAAAAATCTCTCTCTCTTTCTCTGTCTCTCTCTCTCTCCCCCTCGATTGAACAAATTTGATTCCTTCTCCTTCTGTCCCTCCATGTGTCTCTGTTGTCTCTTCCTCCCCCTGCAGGTCGTCTCTCACACTGCAGCTGATGAAGAGCTTCACCTTCAGCTGAGGTTGAAGGGCAGGAGAACTGTATGTGTGTATGTGTGTGTGTTTGTGTGTTATGAGGCGTTTGGTGCGTCAGAGTTTTTATATCACATGATTTTATGTTTTTTAAGGTTTTTTATTTCTGTCTGAACACGAACACACAAATAAAGCCATTAGTTATTAATGTGACACTAATTTGATGTTATTAGTGTTAGTGTGTTAGTAATAATGTTAATGTATTAGCAATAATCAACTGTCTTCCTATCTCCACCAGAACAGCCTCTTGGACCCCCACCAGTCCGGGTTGAAGGTGGGTCACTCGACAGACAGCCCTCCTTGTGGTGACAGAGTCGCTTCACGCCGCGAGAGCAAACTATCTCTCCTCTGTCCTGATTCTGCTGGACCTGTCTGCAGCGTTTGATACTGTGAACCACCAGATCCTCCTCTCCACCCTCGAGGGGATGGGCATCTCAGGCTCTGCACTCTCCCTGTTTGCATGTTACCTGACAGGTCGATCCTACCAGGTGACATGGAGGGGAGCCGTGTCGGAACCAAGCATGCTGACTACGGGGGTTCCACAAGGTTCAGTCCTGGGCCCCCTTCTCTTCTCGCTCTACACAACATCACTGGGTTCTGTTATTCGCTCGCATGACTTCTCTTACCATTGTTATTCTGACGACACCCAGCTGGTCTTGTCATTTCCCCCCGGTGACACTCAAGTGGAGGCACGCATCGCTGCGTACTTGGCTGACATCTCAAAGTGGATGACGACACACCACCTCAAGCTCAACCTGGACAAAACCGAGCTACTGTTCCTCCCGGGGAAGGGCTGCCCGCACCGAGACCTGTCCATCACCATTGAGGATACCGTGGTGACACCAACTCGGACTGCGAGGAATCTGGGTGTGACCCTGAACGACCAACTGTCATTCTCAGCAAACATTGCAACGCAAACAAATCTGCTCCTCTGTCATCCTCTCCTCATCTCCTTCTCTCCTCCTCTCTTCATCTCCTTCTCTCCTCTCTTCATCTCCTCCTCTCTACGTCTTCCTCTCTACCACGTCTACCTCTCAACCAAGTCTACCTCTCTACCACGTCTACCTCTCTACCACGTCTTCCTCTCTACACGTCTTCCTCTCTACACGTCTACCTCTCTACCACGTCTACCTCTCTACCAAGTCTACCTCTCTACCACGTCTACCTCTCTACCAAGTCTACCTCTCTACCACGTCTACCTCTCTACCACGTCTTCCTCTCTACACGTCTACCTCTCTACCACGTCTACCTCTCTACACGTCTACCTCTCTACCACGTCTACCTCTCTACCACGTCTTCCTCTCTACACGTCTACCTCTCTACCAAGTCTACCTCTCTACACGTCTACCTCTCTACCACGTCTACCTCTCTACCACGTCTACCTCTCTACCACGTCTACCTCTCTACACGTCTACCTCTCTACCAAGTCTACCTCTCTACCACGTCTACCTCTCTACCACGTCTTCCTCTCTACCACGTCTTCCTCTCTACACGTCTTCCTCTCTACACGTCTTGCTCTCTACCACGTCTTCCTCTCTACCACGTCTACCTCTCTACCACGTCTTCCTCTCTACACGTCTTCCTCTCTACGTCTTCCTCTCTACGTCTTCCTCTCTACACGTCTTCCTCTCTACACGTCTTCCTCTCTACACGTCTTCCTCTCTACACGTCTACCTCTCTACACGTCTTCCTCTCTACCACGTCTTCCTCTCTACCACGTCTACCTCTCTACACGTCTTCCTCTCTACACGTCTTCCTCTGTCCACATCTTCCTCTGTCCACATCTTCCTCTCTACCACGTCTACCTCTCTACCATGTCTTCCTCTCTACACGTCTTCCTCTCTACACGTCTTCCTCTCTACCACGTCTACCTCTCTACCACGTCTTCCTCTCTACCACGTCTTCCTCTCTACGTCTTCCTCTCTACCACGTCTACCTCTCTACACGTCTACCTCTCTACACGTCTTCCTCTCTACACGTCTTCCTCTCTACCACGTCTACCTCTCTACACGTCTTCCTCTCTACACGTCTTCCTCTCTACCACGTCTTCCTCTCTACCACGTCTACCTCTCTACACGTCTTCCTCTCTACACGTCTTCCTCTGTCCACATCTTCCTCTCTACCACGTCTACCTCTCTACCACGTCTTCCTCTCTACCACGTCTTCCTCTCTACCACGTCTTCCTCTCTACCACGTCTACCACTCTACCACGTCTTCCTCTCTACCACGTCTTCCTCTCTACCACGTCTTCCTCTCTACCACGTCTACCTCTCTACCACGTCTTCCTCTCTACCACGTCTACCTCTCTACACGTCTACCTCTCTACACGTCTACCTCTCTACCACGTCTTCCTCTCTACCACGTCTTCCTCTCTACACGTCTTCCTCTCTACCACGTCTACCACTCTACCACGTCTTCCTCTCTACCACGTCTTCCTCTCTACCACGTCTTCCTCTCTACCACGTCTACCTCTCTACCACGTCTTCCTCTCTACCACGTCTACCTCTCTACACGTCTTCCTCTCTACCACGTCTACCTCTCTACACGTCTACCTCTCTACACGTCTTCCTCTCTACACGTCTTCCTCTCTACCACGTCTACCTCTCTACCACGTCTACCTCTCTACCACGTCTTCCTCTCTACCACGTCTTCCTCTCTACCACGTCTTCCTCTCTATCACGTCTACCTCTCTACCACGTCTACCTCTCTACCCGTCTACCTCTCTACCACGTCTTCCTCTCTACACGTCTTCCTCTCTACACGTCTACCTCTCTACCACATCTACCTCTCTACCACGTCTTCCTCTCTACCACGTCTTCCTCTCTACCACGTCTTCCTCTCTACCACATCTACCTCTCTACCACATCTTCCTCTCTACCACGTCTTCCTCTCTACCACGTCTACCTCTCTACCACGTCTACCTCTCTACACGTCTTCCTCTCTACACGTCTTCCTCTCTACCACGTCTACCTCTCTACCACGTCTTCCTCTCTACACGTCTTCCTCTCTACACGTCTTCCTCTCTACCACGTCTACCTCTCTACCACGTCTTCCTCTCTACCACGTCTACCTCTCTACCACGTCTTCCTCTCTACCACGTCTTCCTCTCTACCACGTCTACCTCTCTACCACGTCTTCCTCTCTACCACGTCTTCCTCTCTACACGTCTTCCTCTCTACACGTCTTCCTCTCTACCACGTCTACCTCTCTACCACATCTACCTCTCTACCACGTCTTCCTCTCTACCACGTCTTCCTCTCTACCACGTCTACCTCTCTACCACATCTACCTCTCTACCACATCTTCCTCTCTACCACGTCTTCCTCTCTACCACGTCTACCTCTCTACCACGTCTACCTCTCTACACGTCTTCCTCTCTACACGTCTTCCTCTCTACCACGTCTACCTCTCTACCACGTCTTCCTCTCTACACGTCTTCCTCTCTACCACGTCTACCTCTCTACCACGTGTTCCTCTCTACCACGTCTACCTCTCTACCACGTCTTCCTCTACCACGTCTTCCTCTCTACCATGTCTACCTCTCTACCACGTCTTCCTCTCTACCACGTCTACCTCTCTACCACGTCTTCCTCTCTACCACGTCTACCTCTCTACCACGTCTTCCTCTCTACCACGTCTTCCTCTCTACCACGTCTTCCTCTCTACCACGTCTTCCTCTCTACACGTCTACCTCTCTACCACGTCTTCCTCTCTACCACGTCTTCCTCTCTACCACGTCTTCCTCTCTACCACGTCTACCTCTCTACCACGTCTTCCTCTCTACCACGTCTACCTCTCTACCACGTCTTCCTCTCTACCACGTCTTCCTCTCTACCACGTCTTCCTCTCTACACGTCTACCTCTCTACCACGTCTTCCTCTCTACCACGTCTTCCTCTCTACACGTCTACCTCTCTACCACGTCTTCCTCTCTACCACGTCTTCCTCTCTACCACACTGTGCAAATACTATGTTACAGTAAAAGTGCTAATACCCACTGAGCTACATCGACCTCACAGGAACAAAGTATGACATGATAAACGTTTGATTTAAACGAGGTGTTGAAGCTCTGATAATAATATTCCCCCTCTTTATCTTGATGAGATAATAATGATCTGAATATTAAATACAGCTTCTTTAAATTCAGGTTCCACGTCAGTGCTTCGTCTTTATTCTTCAAGTAACATAATAAAGCATTCAGCTTTTCATCTGTCAGCGTTTAGTTACTTCATCTACAGCTGGATCAACACACACTCATCTTAAATAAATTAATCTATAACACATCATCACTTATCAGTTGATTATATTTACTTTTAATAATCTACGTCTGCATATAACTCAAGTTATCAACAATAACCATATGACATTACAAGACACTACATATATTATCAACAATAACAATATAATAATAATATCGGTAAGAATATTAATAACAACATAACATTAATAAAGTAATAATATGATTATTATTATTATAACAATAGCAATAATGGTTATGTTCCTCCGAGTGAGTGATGTGCTTCCCCTCTGTTGGTCCGTCAGCACTGACTGGTTCTACAGGTCAGCACTAACTGGTTCTACAGGTCAGTTCTACAGGTTCTACTGGTTGGTTCTACTGGTCAGTTCTACAGGTTCTACTGGTCAGTTCTACAGGTCAGTTCTGCTGGTTCTACAGGTCAGTTCTACTGGTTCTACTGGTCAGTTATACAGGATCTACTGGTTGGTTCTACAGGTTCTACTGGTCAGTTCTACAGGTCAGTTCTACTGGTTCTACAGGTCAGTTCTACTGGTCAGTTCTACAGGTCAGCACTGACTGGTTCTACAGGTCAGTTCTACAGGTCGGTTCTACTGGTCAGTTCTACAGGTCAGTTCTGCTGGTTCTACAGGTCAGTTCTACTGGTTCTACTGGTCAGTTATACAGGATCTACTGGTTGGTTCTACAGGTTCTACTGGTCAGTTCTACAGGTCAGTTCTACTGGTTCTACAGGTCAGTTCTACTGGTCAGTTCTACAGGTCAGCACTGACTGGTTCTACAGGTCAGTTCTACAGGTCGGTTCTACTGGTCAGTTCTACAGGTCGGTTCTACAGGTCAGTTCTACAGGTCGGTTCTACTGGTCGGTTCTACTGGTCAGTTCTACAGGTCAGCACTGACTGGTTCTACAGGTCAGTTCTACAGGTCGGTTCTACTGGTCAGTTCTACAGGTCGGTTCTACTGGTCAGTTCTACAGGTCAGCACTGACTGGTTCTACAGGTCAGTTCTACTGGTCAGTCTCCAGATGAAGCTTAATTTCTCCTGAATCATCGTCATGTAGTTCAACATTACGTCACTGACAACATCACAGCGTGTCAGCAGCAGAGGGGGGGGGGGGGAGTCTACTTTGTGTGCGCAGAGGAAGCCACTCCTAAACACACACACACACACACACACACACACACACACACACACACACCTCCTCTGAATGAGCGCATGCCGCAGCAGATGGGACACTCCTCCTAAAACAATCTGCGCGTTCGCTTCGGCCGTTACGGTAGAACGGTGAACGGGCCAGGAGGGGGCGTGGTCAGCATCATGGTCGACTAGCTCCCGTCTGCTCGGTGAGAAAAAAGGAGCTGAAGGAGCCGAGCCGACCTCTGAGGCCGCCCGTGTGAGGCCGTGAGGCGGCCTGCAGCTCAAGCAGCGGTCCGCTGACTGGCTGACGTCTGGTTCTTCTTCTTCCTTTTTATTTTGTTTAAGTTTCCGGTCGCAGCCCGGTGGTTTGAATGTTACGCTGTTATGTCATCATGTGTGATTTTAGTGCAGTGAGAGCAGAGAGAGGAAGTGGTTCTTTGAGTCTGCACGAATTTAAAAAGCTTCAGTCATCACTTTATATCATTTATACATTTAATTTGACCTTTATCAGCATGGACGGTCTAAATCTCTTTAATCATCACACTGCACGGCATAACGTTTTATTATATTTGTTATATTTATATATTTACTTCATGAAAGTGCATTTATTTATTACATAGACATTTTTGCCTTAAAAGAGATTTTAAGGACTACATTGAGGGATTATATCACCCCTATATTTCTGTTTTTGGTGTATTTTCATATTTTTAAATATGGAAGCTCATTTCCGCCACTAAAATAAAAAAGGGTAAAATGTTAATAATTACATAAAAAAAGTCAAAATAAAATAAACCAAAATGAAGATTTATTAACATTGTGACATTTTATGTAAAATTGTTAGATAATACTGATTATTAATCAGTAAATTGATGTTAAAGTTGGTGTCATAAAAATATGATGTCCATGTTCAGGCTAAATCATAACTTTGAGATAAACTGCAATTTTGGAATAATAAATCCAAATTACATCTCCGAATATGATCTTAAAACATCCCAAATTGACCAACCTAAAATATAAAAGTCATACATTTAACATTCTCACAATGTCATTCAATTATTTTAGTCTTGGCACTAAACAGCTTCCATACTATGAACTCATTGCCTTTCTTTTAAAACTCTCATATCCCTTGTTTTCTTGTTCCTCCATGTTCTTCACAGAAACAAACGATGAAGACGATGGTGAGCTGAGCTACAGCCTCCGCTGACGTGGAGCCTAAGAGGCCCGGCTGGTTTTATGAGGCGTGTTTGCCCGTATAGGCCCGTATATATGTGGCTGATCCTATAGGCTGCTGCACAGACGTTTTATTGTCTCCTCCCTGGATACCAGCCCTTCCTTTAGGAACGCTTGTTTTTAGAGCTCAGAGAGAAAACACATGGATCCTGTGACCATTAGTTCATCTTCAGGAAGTCTCACAGACACATTTACTACTCATTTTGTGAATATTTATAGTAAAAGTACTATTATCGTACTACTGTGGAGCCACAGTGTGTAATTTGGGAGGTATTTTGGAGTAATAACACAGTTCTGTCCCTGCTGACATTTGGTTATTTTCTAAAAGAGCCAAAATGGCGTGAGGGGGCTGACTGGCAAGGGCGCGAGCGTGCACGAGATGTGGACATGTGGGCGGGAAAATGCTGCTGCGCCTCTACTCCGGTCTTTCCGACCCGAACCAACCGAGAGGGAGCCGTAACACGCGCGAGGCGGAGATAGCGAGCCGAGCAGCCGGAGGAGACGAGCCGAACTCCGGGGTGGATTTTTTACGTTTTACGCCCAGTTTTCCGTCGGGGAGACCGGGCGGGTCTCCGGTACACGAGAATGAGAGAGCCGGAAACATGAACGGAGCCGTGTACATTTCGTTCTTCCAGGGCCAGCTGGAGTCCGTGCTGGAGCAGGTCGTTCAGCTCGCGGTCCAGGAAATCAGCAAGACGGTGGGCTCCAGTCTCAACACGCTGCTGCTGGAGGCCGCCGTGAAGGAGCAGGAGAACCGCCGGCTCCGGATCAGGCTCCAGGGAGGAGGAGGCGGCGGCGGCAGCGGACAACAAAAGACAGAACCACCACCGCAACAACAGCTTCTTCTTCCCGGCGTCCCCACCGACATACGCCGCCTGGAGCAGCGAGGACGAGTCGTAGGTAGGTAGATTGAGCCCCTCCCCCTTCTCCTGTGGTTATACAACACGCGCATTCACACGTAGAAACACGCCAACACAACAAGCGCGAGGGCACTCCTCCTCCTCCCTCTAGCTGCACGCAACACGTTGCGTAACTCTGCAGAGGTCCGTTTAAAAGCAGCAGACAGCAGAGGACCAGGACCCATGGGGGCTCCTTAGACTGGGACAAAGAAGCTCCAGTCTGGGTACACACTGGGCCGTAATACGGGTCAGAATAACTCTATAATTGGGGGTTTAATTGGAGAATAATGGAGAACGGAGCAGGATATAAAGCTGATTTATGGTATAATTTAACATGTTGTCTATAAGAGACACATTCAAACTAACATACCAGATAGATATAAATATAATACATGTATATAAATAAAGAGAAAAGGTCTGATTGTGTCTTTACAAACACACATACATATATATAGTATGTATACATATACATATATATACATGTGTGTGTGTATATATACATGTATATATATCAAAGGCAGTTCATGCCAGTAGTGTGTTTTACGGCCTGGTTATAATAAGAGAAGCAGCAGCCAGGCCTCCTCCCTCCATAAATAACATGGTGTCATGTCACACAGCAGCTTTTACGTTGACGTTCTGACTGGAACACGAGGGAACGGTTGTAGAACCAATAGAACGAGGCGTCGGTGTTGTGAGATATACGGCGCTTCTATGAGAGGAACGAGGGTCTTGTGGACAAAGAAGCAACAGACTGCAGGAGACGGGCCTTGTGGGCTGGGTTAGGATTGTGGAACCCCAGCGATGTTTTAGTGTGTGGTGGGGGGGACCAGGACCGAAGAGACCGTTGGACGCGGCGTCCACCAGCCAACTGTTCGGCTCACTTCCTGTTAGGGTTGTCACGATACCAAAATTATGACTTCGATACGATACCTGCCATAAGTATCACGATACCCGATACTTACGATACGATACAATACTGGTATATTTATCTATAATAGTAATAAATAAAACATCTGTACGGTTCCCTTTTTTACCAGCTTGTTCCTGCCCAGCTTTTTGAACACTTAACAAACGGCATTAATATTAATGTTGAACCTCTTCGCATCTGTTGAGCCTCTCATATTTCCGCTGGCTTTCAAACACAGCTGAAGGGAACTCTGTCTCTGTGTTGCTGCTGACTCTGCTGACATCTGTCTGTCTGTCTGTGGGAGTGGGTGGGTAAACAATGCTTCATTTACTTGCATAGTGAGTTTGATATTTTCACTTCATATTTTATCTTAATTCATGGAATAATTGTTTTTCCTTAACTAAAAATAAAAATAATTAGCTCAAGATCCACCCTCAGGCTCCACCAGCATGGAGCCATTCTGCATCAATTGTGTTTCATTTAGTGCACTTGTGTGAGCATTGTGACCTCATCATCATATAGACTTGTCCTCAAACTAGGCTAAGGCTACTCGTGTTAGCTGTATATGGGGGAGCTTGGGGGTGTTCATGTTTATAATCACATTTGCTTACCTGTCGTTCTTTGAACTCTTTGAATAGTTGGGGGTGTCTGTCTGAAAGGTGCTTTGCCATGTTAGACCTGTTGCCTCCCTTGGTCTGTGTGGCTTTGAAACACGTTTCACAGACGGGTCTCTGTAGGTCAGTGGGGACCGTACACGGACCACCATTTCCGTTTTTCCGTTTTTGGTTTGAAACGAAAAACGAGAATACCATGGTATTTCCGTATTGTCGTTTTTTCGATTGAATGGTAAAACAGACTATCAACACGTACACGGACCTTGATGCCACATGTCTCCCCTGCGATCACTCGCTGTGAGTGAGCGCTGGGTAGCCCCGCCCCCTTGCAGTCAATGCCTGCAGGCAGCATGACAGGGAGCGGAACAGTGAGTGCGCTCTGATCGTGCTATTTTAATGAAGTATCTATACTAAAAATATGCAAAATCGTATAGTTTTTAACGTACAGGTACCGCGGTACCTTTTTAGTATCGATACACCGTGCAACATTACTTCCTGTAACCAGTGTAGCATTAAAGCATGGTGGAATTAGCAAGCTAGCTAACAAGCAAGAGACAACCTCCGGTTCTTTAAAGTGAAGTCAAAGCTTCATGTGTTAAAGCTGCATTCTCTCTAGTGTCCACCAGGGGGCGACTCCTCTGGTTGTATAGAAGTCTATGAGAAAATGACTCTACTTCTCTCTTGATTTATTACCTCAGTAAACATTGTAAACATGAGTTTATGGTCTCAATCTCTAGTTTCAAGTCTTCTTCAATACAGCATGATGTTCATTTAGTACATTATGGTCCATTTAGAGTCAAACAGACCATAAAGCAGGGGATGCTTTAGGGCGGGGCTACACGGTGATTGACAGGTCTCTACCAGAGACGTATACGGCGTCTCTACGTCACTCCTCCTCAGTCCATATATGGTCACTTCCTGTTCACTGGTTGTGATATAAACAAGATGGCGACGGACAAATCGCTGAACTAGAGGCTTCAAAAAACAATGAGAGACGTCACCATGACTACGGCCTATTCTTATAAACAGTGTATGCCGATGACCCAACAACAACACTCACAACCACACTTTGTTATCGTTTCCTAACTTAGCTAAGCTAACGCTAACGTTCATGACCTTATTGATGAGCTCTCTGTGACGACGGCTGAGGGTCTGTTTCAATGAAAAAAAAAAGATATTTTTCGACTTAAAGAATGTTTTTCTATAAAATCCTATTTTTGAATGAAACCAAAGACGTCCTAAAAAGTAAAATGTCGTCTGAACACAAGAAACCTTTAAAAAAAACATGAAACTATAAAGTGAAGAGTCAACGGTTCCTCTCATCTACTTCCTGCTTGGTGGAGGTGTTGACCGTGGGCCTATTTGAGTGCAGGTGGGGCGTTAAGCCGTCTTCTCACCAAACGCGGCGCAAATTATTTGCGTGAGTAGATTACATACAAAGTCTCTGTACGCACGTGATGTGACGCAAATTTGCGATGGCGCAGCACGATAGCCTATCAGCGTTGAGATGCCGTGATGAAGGTCCTCCTTCATCACGGACGTTGTTGAATCGGGAAACAAACTGTAGCCGTCTGTGTTCAGAGCGCTACACCTCATGTTAGTAGAGACCAGATGGTTCAAACAATAACACGCTGCTGTATTCATGACTAGATGACGTCATGTTGAGTGTTGATGGAGCTGCTACAATGTTAGCTTAGCATAGCACCGATGGAACCAGACTCCATTCAGAAAACAAACATTTAAAAGTTGTTTACTTGTTGTCTTGAGGAGAGAAATAACAAAACATGAACTCAGACTTTTTACTAATTATCCTCATTATGTAGATATGATGATCCATGCTCGTAAAGCAGCATGGATCATGTGATGAATCAGACGGAGTTTAGTTTCCTGATGTCTGGACTTTAACAAGTACGAAGCAGGAATAGAGGTTAATTCTTCTGTTGGTTGATGGAGGACATAAATGGAAATAAATATATATTATATATATAATATACCAGAAGAGGGTGTAAAATGCTTAATCTCTGCAGCTTGCTTCAGCTCTGCTTTATAGAAGGCTTGTTGTTATTATGGGATGGTGAGACGGATCAGGTCTGGATGACTCTGATCGGTCTGAACAGGACGGACCTCCTCCATCACAGAAGCTGTCACTCATCCAGACGTTGTTTGTGTGGGTGTGGGTGTGTTTCAGACACACACACACATGCAGAGACACGTGAGACAGAATAAACCACGCATGCATACACACACATCTGTGCACTCGAACACACACGGTTGACACGCACCAACCAGTACCAACCAGTATCAACCAGTATCAACCAGTTTAAACCCCTACCAACCAGTACCAACCAGTATCAACCAGTATCAACCAGTTTAAACCCCTACCAACCAGTTTAAACCAGTTTAAACCCTACCAACCAGTACCAACCAGTATCAACCAGTACCAACCAGTATCAACCAGTACCAACCAGTATCAACTAGTTTAAACCAGTATCAATCAGACCATCGGGTCAACCAGTATAAACCAGTATCAACCAGTACCAACCAGTATCAACTAGTTTAAACCAGTATCAATCAGACCATCAGGTCAACCAGTACCAACCAGTTTGAATGGGACCAACCAGCAGTCCTCCCATTAACCAGAGACGAGGCTGATGAAGGTGAAGAGTTGTTACCTGATAGTAGTCGTGTTGATGCTAGTTAGCGGCGTGTGAACAGAGACACTGGACCAGTAAACCAGCAGAACCCTGCGTGATGGGACCGGTAGAACCGGCAGACCCGGTGTTGAATCCTCTTTGTTTACCTTTTTTTATGTCTCCATGCTTCTACTGGTAACCCCAGCGTTTAACATCACGTGGCTATGAATTGTGGGTAATTCCCTCAGTCAAAGTCTGCAGAAATATGGACTCACAGAAACTCTGAACCCTCAGAGTCCGCGAGACTGGAGAGAGTTAGATTAACTCAGACGGAGAGATAATGAGGACCCGACACGCTCAGGTCAGAGGTCACCGCTGTGGGGGGGTCCACATGTGTGGTGTTTGCTCACTGTGGAGAGGAACAAATGAGGAGGAGGAGGGGGGGTTTGTTAGTGTAAGTGATTACATTACATTACATTACAGTCATTTAGCAGACGCTTTTATCCAAAGAGACTTACAATAAGTGTATTCAACTTAATCAACTCATTCAACATCGGTTTTCGAGAGAACTACTCGTCACCAGAAGTCATAAGTGCATCTCCTCTCCTCAAACAAGCATCTAAGAGCATAAAACAGAGCCAACGCACAGTGCAGAGACAAACGAATGCAATAAGTGCCACAAACTAATAAGAAAACAATAAGTACAATAAGCTAGTATGAATACAGTAGATGCTAAGTAACTGCTAAGTGGAAGGCTCAGGGTAGGCCTTTTTGATTAAATTAACTCTTGGAGATCAACTCAGACTCTTTCAAACTAAAGCTGGGATATTTCACAATAAAAGCATGTAAAGACCACATGCTTTGAGCTGGTTAGATTTATATTGAAAATCAACATTATTTAGAGAAGTTTTAGAGCGCTTTATCTCTGCTAGTATATCATTTTGCAAGAAATTTTGACAGTGGGGCTTCTACTGCCCCAAGACGTCGCAATATATATCCACGCCGATGTTACCGATAGTATCGTTGAGGTTCAATTGAGATATCGCTTTTCTCTTTTCTGCATTTTAGATTCATACTCTTGGATTGAATCTTGTATTTGTGATGGACAGTCCACAAATGTCTCCCATCATTTCTGTGCTGGACATGTACATCTTTGTTTGAGAAGCCTTTGGAAATGATGGGAGCGTTCTGTATTTGTGATAAAAAGACTTGAACTTAACATTTCTTAAAATGAACCTCATCCTGAGCTTCATGTTAAGATACAGGTACTCCATGGGGCTTTTATTTTGAAAGGGTGGGACTGGGTGGGTGAGAGGAGACATATTCATAATGTTTGACACACAAACACAGAGGTTATTAAATGACAGGCTTCATCACAAGCATTCCAGTTAAAATTCACTCTGTGGGGCTTTCATTTTGAAATGGGGGGGGGGGAGGTCCTCTTAAAATCTAATATGCGGCGCGATGAATTCGCGCCGCATATTAGCGTCCATCGCGCTGCCGGTCAAAACGCCGGGGGCCATGTGTTCATTCGCGCGAATCGCGCTGGACACGCCGGAGAGGGGGCGTGGCTTATCGCCCTGAAAGCCGTTCAACTGTCCGCTATTAACCATGAAAAAAATAACCTCTATTTCTGCTTAGTACGTGTTGTGGAAGTCATATCCCGGGAAACTAAACGCCGTCATGTCTGGTTCATAACATTGTCCAGAGGAGCTCCATGGATTTTATCGAGCTGTGTTCACTGTGTCTAGTGAGCCACAGGTCGCTGTTTACTACAGCTGTATGAACACAACATAAACTGATTTGGCTGTGATTTAACGGCAATAAACCGACAAAAAGGGACTCTAAAATAACTACGTAATGATGCCGATTTGATCGTAGAGCTCTGGGTGAACACAGACGGCTACAGTATTTATTTCCTGATTCAACAACGGCAGGACGTCAGTGATGACGGGGGGAGCAACTTAACGCTGATAGGCTATCGCGCCGGGGCGTAACGCGAATATTTCGCAGAAGTTGAAACTCGCGCGTTTGGGGGCGATTTGCCGTTTGACTCGAATTTGCGTCAATCGTGCCGCGCCATCGCTAATTCGTGCCGCGCCAGTCTCATCGCGTCTGTGCATAGACTTTGTATGTAATCTACTCACGCGAATAATTCGCGACGCGTTTGGTGTGAACGCAGCATAACAAAGGAATGTTTCTTCTTCTTCTTCTTAAACACCTGTGTGCCTGCATGGAGAACAACATGGGAAAAACCTGTCAAACAAATCCTCAAAACCCCCATAACCGTAGCTCCTATTGCTCCGATATTAATACTGGAGAGGAAGGATGACTTGAAGAACAGATCGTGTGAAAATGGTGGATTGTGGACTCAAAATAGGCAAAATAGAAATATTTTTTTCACAAGAATCTCAAGCTGCTCTTCACTCTAGCGATGACATCACGCACTCTAAACTGTGCAATACACACCCATTATAAAGTCAGAAACTGAACCAAAATGTTCCTGAAACTTAATCTGCGACTTCATGAAAACTGTGCTAGCTATCAAAATGCCCATTTCGCTCAATAAAGTGCAGCGTTTTGTCTACGTTTTAAACTTTGAGTCATTGTTCTATGTTAATGTACGGCTCGTCAATATGGGCCCAAAGTTATGTGGTTTTTTTGCTCTCTTCACGCCAGAACCCATTGAAGTGAATGGAGAAATTTTGCTAAGTTTTTCCCCATTTTTGGGAAAACTGCTGGGCGAATCCCTGAGAAAAGTCACATCACACCATTCCCGATCAGGTCGCACGTTTTGATGTATTTTTTGCGCAGGTGTTTGGAAGCGCCTCAAACTTTTGTATGGAAGATGGAGAATAAGAAGAATAGTCTGTATTAATACATATGTACAGTACAGGGTAGGAATTTACATATTTTTTAGGGGGCAATTTTTGCCCCCTAAAAAATATGTCAGTGGGGGCAATTTTTGTCCCCACTGACTGAGATCCAGGGCATTCAAAAAGAGATGGGGCACTTTTTGAAACTTTTTGAAACATTTAACCTTTGTTCAAAATAATAAATATACTTCTTTAGGCTTACAATTGTCATCAAATGGCAATAATAAGACTATTAGGCAGTAGTCTACAGATTCAAAGTGTTTTCTTAGATTTTTTTGAACAAAAAACAAACATAAATCACATTCAATTTTATTCTTATTTCTTTGTGGTTATTTATTATTATTACATTTTTTAAACAACTATTAACAATTATTAAGTCAACGATGCCTTGATTACATATACATTAGTCATTGTGTGGAATTATTGAGAAAAACATTTTTATAGCACCTTAAAATGTTTAAAAATGTGCCATTTGAAGGTACAAATTCAGTTCAGAGTTTTTGCTTAGTAAATATCTTAATTGACTGTCAGTCAGGTATTATTCATCAGCAACCCTCAAATCAAAGAATAGAGACACTTTACGCACAATTTAGTGTATTTTCCCTTTAACTCACGAGATGCAGGCAGCATGTTTTATACTTAATGTGAATATAATGATATCAGGGGCAACATTATATTTCTTAGGGGCAGATTTGCCCTTTGCCCTCGTGTATTTCCGACGCTGGTACAGTATATTAATATATATTGTTTAGATACAAATACACTTGGTGGTGATGAAGATGAAGATGATCATGATGATGATGATGATGATGGTGGTCTCTCCTCCTCCTCCAGACCAGCTGAAGGGGGTCATGGAGCAGGTCCTGGACTTTGCGGTCCACGAGCTGACTAAGATCGTTGAGGCATCGTTTGACGACCTGCTGCTGGAGATCACCAAGATAGAGAGAGAGCAGCAGGACCTGGGGGAGACGCTGGACAGGGGGGGGGGGGGGAGCCGGGGGGAGGAGGAGGGGGTCAGAGAACGACTCGGTGTCACCCAGCGGCTCTGAGGACACGAGGGAGGAGATGACCGAGGTCACCAGAGAGACGCCAAGGAGAGACGGTGAGTGGACACCTTTAACTGTGATGTCACGGTGTACCGCTGGACACCGTGACATCACAGTGAGTTCTACTTAAACACATGATACAAGCTCATCTGCTCCTCCTTTACCTCCTTCCCTTCATCCTTTCTCTCTTCTCCTTCTTCACTTCCCCTTCTCTCCTTTCTCACCTCCTTCCCCTCACCTCCTCTCTCATCCTCTCCTCTCTCCTCTCTCCTCTCTCCCCCTCAGACCCGGATCGCCCCCCCGTCCTCTCTGTGTCTCAGGACTGGGTTCCTATCCTGGACAAGGTCTTTGGTCAGAAGTGGTGCAGCGATGTCTGGCAGATCAAGGAGCTGGATGGAGGAGGAGGTGGGCGGAGTCTTAATGAAGGAGGTGCTGATCAGGTGGCTCCTCCCTCCACCCCCTCTGTGACCCTGGAGCCCTCCCCCTCCTCCCCCCAGCAGGACCCCCGCTGGACTCCTCTGGAGGACATGGAGGTGTTTTCTCCTGATGAAGAAGCTGCAGACGCTCAGAGGAAGACCAGCAGACCTGGATCTGGATCAGGACCTGGACCCCCCCTCAGCCCTACAGGTGACCCCAAAAAACCTTGTGTGTGTGTGGGTGGGTATATATGTGTGTGTGTCATCACTGCCCTCTACTGGACTTCAGACTCATAACCACTAACAGGAACATTTTGTTGCAGTAAAAGATCAGAGTACTACTACAGTTAATGAAGTACCTGTGTACTGGGGGGTCAGACTCTGGTCTCTCTGGACCTGACCCTGGTCTCTCTTGTCTCTGGTCTCTCTTGTCTCTCTAGACCCTGACCCTAGTCTCTCTTGTCTCTGGTCTCTCTTGTCTCTCTAGACCCTGACCCGAGTCTCTCTTGTCTCTGGTCTCTCTAGACCCTGACCCTAGTCTCTCTTGTCTCTTGTCTCTCTAGACCCTGACCCTAGTCTCTCTTGTCTCTTGTCTCTCTAGACCCTGACCCTAGTCTCTCTTGTCTCTGGTCTCTCTTGTCTCTCTAGACCCTGACCCTATTCTCTCTTGTCTCTGGTCTCTCTTGTCTCTCTAGACCCTGACCCTAGTCTCTCTGGTCTCTCTTGTCTCTCTGGACCCTGACCCTAGTCTCTCTTGTCTCTGGTCTCTCTTGTCTCCCTAGACCCTGACCCTAGTCTCTCTTGTCTCTGGTCTCTCTTGTCTCTCTAGACCCTGACCCTAGTCTCTCTTGTCTCTGGTCTCTCTTGTCTCTCTAGACCCTGACCCTAGTCTCTCTTGTCTCTGTTCTCTCTTGTCTCTCTAGACCCTGACCCTAGTCTCTCTTGTCTCTGGTCTCTCTTGTCTCTCTAGACCCTGACCCGAGTCTCTCTTGTCTCTGGTCTCTCTAGACCCTGACCCTAGTCTCTCTTGTCTCTTGTCTCTCTAGACCCTGACCCTAGTCTCTCTTGTCTCTTGTCTCTCTAGACCCTGACCCTAGTCTCTCTTGTCTCTGGTCTCTCTTGTCTCTCTAGACCCTGACCCTATTCTCTCTTGTCTCTGGTCTCTCTTGTCTCTCTAGACCCTGACCCTAGTCTCTCTGGTCTCTCTTGTCTCTCTGGACCCTGACCCTAGTCTCTCTTGTCTCTGGTCTCTCTTGTCTCCCTAGACCCTGACCCTAGTCTCTCTTGTCTCTGGTCTCTCTTGTCTCTCTAGACCCTGACCCTAGTCTCTCTTGTCTCTGGTCTCTCTTGTCTCTCTAGACCCTGACCCTAGTCTCTCTTGTCTCTGTTCTCTCTTGTCTCTCTAGACCCTGACCCTAGTCTCTCTTGTCTCTGGTCTCTCTTGTCTCTCTAGACCCTGACCCGAGTCTCTCTTGTCTCTGGT